>NC_081164.1:26087102-26204602 GCF_012432095.1 Onychostoma macrolepis | reverse complement strand
AAAAAAAAAACTAAAAAAAACCACCATAATAGTAAAATAACTCTGATTCAGATATTTGTAATTTTAAATATTTCCAAGGAAATATCAAATCACCCAGAGCTGATTTATATACATTTAATTGAAATAACTTAATTCATTAGCAAATCTGTGAATCATTTGTGTATGTTATTTTAGTGTCACTGAGGGACAATTATAGTTTTTATTAATGTTTTGAATTAGTTTTTATTTTTATATTTTATATTTTGCTTTTAATATGAAAAATTTTGTAATTGTATTTTTATTAGTTTTTATAATGTATAATCGTATAATGTATAATAGAATTAATTTTATTTAATATAATAGTTATATTTTTATTTCAATTTTAATTATTTTAGTACATAAACATGAACTAAATGAAAATGGGAAACTAGTTTTTATAATTTTATTTATTGTATTTCAGGTAGCAGAAATGTTCTTTTATGGTTTGAGTTAACTAAACCCTGATGTGAATTAAAAAGTCCTGTAATCAATTAGTCCCAATGAATTGGCCCCAGACTGTGCATGTGAACGGCTGAAGTGAGCGTTCTTTAGGGCTGTAATGAGGGACTCCTGCATGCGTGTGCCGTGTGCCGTGTGACGTGAGCATGTGTTGCATGTGTTTCATCACTTCTGTAGGAGGAACCGCAGGAGATCATAAAGCCAGTGCCCATCAGCCAAACGCCTGGGGCCTCCACCGGCCCCGCCACCATTGCTTATAATAAGACGGCTCGGCCCTTCGGCGGAACGACTAACACCGTCAGATCAGTCAGTCCCAAAGCCTCCATCCCCTCCGCCTCGTCTGCCTTCACCCCAGCCGCTCCATCCCAGCAGCCTGGCCCAGCCCCCAAACCCCCCTCTGGCCACTCCCCTTTTGCTAACTCCTCCTCCACATCCTCCTCTGGCTCCTCCTCCCCTGCGAGAGTGATGGCTCCACCCCCGGCCCCCGCCGCCCCTCATTCGTCCGTCTATAACACGCCCATCAACCTCTACTCCAATGCGAACGTGTGTGAGGTGGCCTTGGGCCAGAGGCGTGGCCTGCTGGAGAGCAAAGCCACTGGGGAGCAGCACAACGGGTAGGTGGGGCTTCGACGGCCAATCAGAATCTACTTCCTGTTTTTCACACTTCTGTTTCCTGCATTTATTCTTCCTTGCTGTTCTCAGAGGGATCGCTTTGATCTGTTGTTCAGAAAGGGTTTTAATGCTGTGTTAAAGGAATTATTCTGTGAACGGTATTTGTGACGCGCTCTAACACAGAATCATCTCTACTAATGAGAGGTTTACAAACTGAGGGACCGAGCTGTTATTTTAGTGTAATTGAGAAAACCAGGAAACTGTTTACCGTTTTTATTCATATTTAGATTTTATGTTTTGTCTGTTTTCATTTTAATTTTATTTAAAGTTTTATTGTATTTTTTTTTATTGTCTGTATAGATTTTATTTCATTTTTATTTCAGTTTTAGCTTGAGTTATTTTAGTACCATTTTAGTATCAAATTAAACTACTGTAAATGTAAAAGAAATGTTGAGATGTTCAGCAACTAGCTGAACTAAAATCAGTAAAAATCATAATGTTTTTATATATATATATATATATATATATATATATATATATATATATATATATATATATATATATATATATATATATATATATATATATATATATATATATATATATATATATATATATATATATATATATATATATATATATATATTTATTTATTTATTGTATGTCAGTTTAAGTTAGTTTTATGGTTTTAGTAAGGTTTTTCTTTATGATTTTTAGTTTTAGTATAAACCATGGGACCAAGAAAAAACATTTATTATTGTTATATTTATTTTAAAATGTTAATAATAATTATTATTATCATCATCATCATCATCATTATTATTTAATTTTAATTAAGTTAATAATTTAATTATTCATTCTAATTCAAAATTATGTATTTATCTTAGTACTAATACTAGTAGTAATATTCAATTAAAATATAATTTTTAATAAATATTTTGCTAAATAGAAAATGTATATCAATATGATTTCTTGGCACACAAGAATCATTTTTTTTAAAGTTATTTCTTTTCTTTTTTTTACTTTTATTAAACTCATTAACGTTACTCCATTATTTCAGTAATAAATATTGCAGATTATTAGTTCATAAGTTAGACATTAGAAATAATTTAGAAATGTCATAAATGTAATTTCTGCCCCACTAATGCCACCAAACTGAGTTGAAAATGTAAAGGTTTCCAGAACCATTCTATTGGTCAGACAGACAGGAAGTCCCGCCCCAAACTCACCTTATTGGTTGAATCCGTGTTACTGCATCAGGCTGCTAGAACAAACTAGAACTTTTTAATGTCACATTGTTGCAGGCAGCCTACTTTTACATATGTTTAAGAAGATTTGATGTATTATTAGATACTGTAAATTATCTTTGATATATCTTCTCAACTGCTTGAAAACCATGGGTGTGGAATTCAGCTGGAATTAAAATCAGCAATATAAAGCTTGATTAAAGCACTTAAAAATGTCAAATATGTGTGTGATTTGAGTTGTGTAGAGTCTAACCCGTGCGTTTGATGTGGGACTACTGTTTCAGACAGATGAATTCTGCTCGTCTGCTGCTGGTGTATAATTGCTGTTTGTTTGAGTTTGCTCACATAAACAGTGCTTTATGGGTAATTACATCACGCCCCTTCAGTTTAATTATTTTTTGTGGTTACCGAGAGCCTGTCACAATTGCTATTCATAGAGTTGAAGTTGTAAATAAAGCAGAATATTGTCTGTGAATCGCAGGATCTCTGTGGGGAAGCCTGGGGGAAAACTGGAAGCCAATGTGAAAAGTGATGGTTTTCCAAAACAACTGTGTGAGCCAGTGACCGTCTGTGCCAAAGACTTATTCAGTGAGATGAGCTAATGTGACGAATCTCATGCTTCATCTGTACAAAATCTGCCCTGTTAGTCCTTTTATCAGTTGATGGCTGAGTAATTCATTTTTTTTTTTTATGTATTTATTAATTATAAAATTTATTATCTTTTTCCAGATTTATTTTATACATAAATCTGGGGGGTTTAGAAAAAAAAAAGCACATTCATGTGTCCTCACTGTATGTGGTCTTGTTTTCATAGACGGCTTTTATTTACTCATGGTTATAGTTTTGACATGGAAGTCAAGAGCAGATGAAAGAAAGCTGGTAAAACGTCATCTTGTGTCTGAGAGCGAGCGTCTTCTCTCTCATGTGGTTTCACTGATCCAGTAAACACGTAAACCGTGTGTCCGCATGCTGAGACTCGGATAAACAAACGTTCTGCTTGAGATTCTGACCACAGGAGCTGCTTCTGCGCAGCTTTAGATGGATTGAGTTGAATGTCAACTTGAGTTTTTAAAGGCTTTGAGGTCTGATGTAAATCCTGGAGAATTTGTAACGGGTCAAAATATTTCTGTCAAATAGTGCCGGATGTTGCTGGTGTCGTCTCTGCGTTCATGCTTGTTTTGGGACGCGTCCTTCATAATATATTATTATTATGAGCTTGCTGGTTCCAGTGATAGTAAAGTCAACAGGAAAAGGGGAAGAGCAGGTCGAGCCGCGCCGTGACCGACGAAATCCCTCCAACGCTGATGGACTATCCAGAGATACTTCACCCAAAATCACATCATTTCAAATTTATGCCGTTTCAAAACCCCTGTGACTTTTTCTTCTGTGAAACTCAAAAGGAGATGTTTAGTTGAATGTTCACGCTGCTCTTTTCATAATAAAGTGTATATAATTGCTGTCGAAAAAATTTCACAATTACAAAAACAGAGTAACATACTGAATTAAACGTGAAATTTAAAGACTAAAATAGTAGTATTTTCAACCATTTTGTGTGGGTTTGTGATATTTTTATGATATCTCCTGTAATTTTTGGGACTTGGATGCTTTTGTTGTATGAACGGAAACAGCTTGAAAATTTAACTTTTCATCTTCTGTTGTGATGCCTTTTATTTTGATAATATTTTTATTTATTTTAACACTTTTCAATTTATTAGTTTTATTTATATTTTTTTATTTATTTTTACTATATTTTTATATTTCATTTAAAATTCAATTATTTATTACGAAGTGTTTTAAGATTTTTATTTTACATTTCACTTATTTTTCAGTTTTACCTTTTTATTATTTAATTACCTTTTTAGATGTTTTTAGATTTTTTTCAAATTATTTTTCAATTTTCCCTTTTTTATTCAATTACTTACTAGCAAGTGTTTTTCATTTTGAATTAATTGATTTTATTTTAATTTGATTTAATTTTTTAATTATGTTTTATTTTAGTTTTTTAAAATATATATTTTACAATTATTTTTCAGTTTTAAATGTTTAATTACTTATTAGTAAGTGTTTTACTGAAGAGAGAAAGTCATACGGGTTTGGAACAACATCATAAAGTGAATAACAGGTTTGTAATTTTTGGGTGAAATACGCTGTAGTTTGAGTCATAGGAACATGATGTTCCCGTCTGAATTGGATTTGTCTGATTGGAAACATCAGTGAGTGGTTAGGGTCTGACAGTAAACGCATGCGTTTAGTCCTCCGTGTCGCTCTGAAGCTCAGTCGAAGCGTGCGTATTGTTTCTGGTTTGAGGTGGTGACGTGTGTCAGTGTTTCTGTGCGGAAGGCTGTTGTTGTAAACTGGTGTGGTGCTTTCTGTCCCATCATCCCAAAGACCAGAGATTCCCAAACCAACCTCTTTGATCTCAAATATTTACCTGAAGTCCACCTGAGATTGTTAGCTAATACATAAATAATTCAACAACACATTCGCATGTTCACGGTTCTCTGATGTTGGTTAATAGTCACATGACATGCAGATAAATACAAAAAAAATTTCAGTAGATGTTTAATTTGGCTTTGTTTTTATTTGAAAATTATTATTTAATTATTAGTTAGTTTTGTTTTTTTATTAATTGGTTGCATTATTAGTAATACATTATTAGTGTTTTATTTTGATTGCTTTTATTTTAAAATTATTTATTATAATCATTTGTATGGTTTAATTTTTAAGTCAGTAGTTTTTTTTTTTTTTTTTTCAGGTTTTTATTTTAAATTTGTTAGTTTATTTTTAGGATTTATTTAATTCAGTAAGTGTTTTATTTTAAATTGTTTTTTAATTTATTTTATTAGTAATTATTCATTATTAGTGTTTTCTTTTGATTTTTATTTTAAATTGTTTATAATTTTATTGCAAGTGTTTTATTTTGATTTGTTTTTATTTTACAATTGTTTAATTGTACATGTTTATGATCTAATCACATTATTTTCATTTAAAAAATATTTTAATTTAGAATTGTTTGTGATTTAATTACTTGATAGTGTTTTATTGATATGTTTTATTTAATAGTTATTTATTTTATTCTTTAATTTTAAAAGATGAATACAATTTTTATTTTTTTATAATCAAATTAATAGTAAATGTTTTATTTTTTATTTTTTATTTTAAATCATAATTTAAGTTGGTATGATTTATTTACGGTTTTATTTTTAATTTGTTAATTATTGGCTGTTTGTGAAGGCCTGTGTTTGGTGTGTAGTGAGTGAATGTAGACGTGACGTCCGTGTTTCCGGCGTCTGGGTGCTGCTTCTCATTTACTGTGTATAGCTGTCAGCCTCGGCAGGAATGTTTGTAAAATTCTCTGCGAGAGTTTACTGCTGCGTTTACGGACTCAACCAATTAGTATCCCGGGAGAAGCAGCCGGAGTGAGTTTTGACTCTCGTTCTCACTCAAATGAACATCATTAACTCGCTGATGGAGGGAAAGGGCCGCTGGGTCCTGTGTGCTGTGTTTATGGACGGATCCGAAAACACTGGGAGTTTGTTTCAAACACACATGAAAGCTGGACACAAGATGTGATGTGTGTGTGTTTGTTTGTGTTTGCACTCATGAAGTCATAGCATGCGTGTGTGAAGCCTGAAACTTACACAAACATATATATATATATATATGTATATACTGTATATTTTTATCTAATTGTCAAGTATAAATTTGTACTTAAAATAAGATGCATTTAGTTTTGAAGCAAAGTTGTTTCAGATTACAAGACTTATTTTAGATGTGCATTAATTAAATATTTTGTAATAAAATATTTATTTATTTATCAGTTGGTTTTATTTAAAGCAATTTAACAATACATGTTTTACATGTTTAACAATACAATTTTTAACTCTTATTTTAATTATTTTGCAGATACCTTGATTCAGAGTGACTTAAAAATAAATGTAATATTTTTAAACTTTTTTTATTCATTTAGTAGATGATTTTATTCAACGTTACTCAAAAATAGATGTAATTTTTTACATTTTTATTTTATTGCATTTATTTAGCAGATTATTTTATCCAAAGTTACTTAATGTAATTTTTATTTTATTTAGCAGATGCTTTTAAAGTGACTTAAAAATAGGTAAAATTAACATTGTTCACTCATTTATTAGATGCTTTTTATTTAAAGTGACTTAAAAATAGGTGTATTTTTATTGTATTTATTTTTATCTAAAGTAGTTTACAAATAAGCAGTGCATCAAAGCAATTAATCCTAGATAATTCTTATCTTTTACAATTTTGCTTCTCAAGTCAATTTACTACAAAGATGTTTGTTTTGTTTTTTTTCCAGATGTAGCAACAGTTTTGGTAGGGCGAGTGGGTTTATCATGCACTAGTCTTCATTAGCACTGGTGTTAGTTTACTGTCAGCATGAGTCTGAACACGAGTCGCTTGCATTTGCGTGGTTTCTGTCAGAAGTGCATGTGTGCATGAGGTCTGATGGTGATCAGAAGCGCTTCAGATGTCTCACTCTCCACCTGTCTGTCTCTCTCTCTCTCTCTCTCTCTCTCTCTGTGTCTCTACAGGAGGAGCCCATGACAAAGTTAGTGTACTAGATGCTGTAGTGTCATCATCACTAACCCAGCAAACACACTCACAATCATCTCCTCAGACTCTAGTGCTCCTGAAGCTCTTTCCATTGTGTCAGAGGGTTTGATCGTGTCAGCATGTGCTGCTGTCAGTCAGCGTGTCCGTGTTTATTCTCGGCACTGAGCGTATAAATAGCAGTGACATTTACCTTCGCATGTATTGTTACAGAGCAGATTCCCAGAGAACAGTTAATCAGAAAGACCAGCGCAGGTCAACTAGTCAAACTCATGAGAGAGTGGAGCCATCTAGTGGTGATAGTTGACATTGACCAAACAAAAACAGATTCATGATGCACTCAGCATTTTGTGCTCATTAAAATTAAACCGAAATTGAATTGAAATGTTAAAAAAAAGATGATCTGTTTGAAAAATTAAAATACATATATTTTTTAATTCTAAATTTAAGTTAGTTTTTTTGTGATTCTATTTGGTGTTCTTTACTTAAAATTAAATCAACATTAACTGAAACAAAATGAAATGGGGAAAAAAGCTTAAACTTACTGTATTTTAGTTCAGCTAGTTAGCAAGGGAACATTTCTCTTTCATTTAGTTTAACTCGATAAAATAAATAAATAAATATAAAATAAATTAAACTAAAAGAAAAAGAAGTGTAGATTTATATATAACAACTGAAATACAATAAAATAAAACCTTAAACTTATAAGGGAAATATTTATTCATTTAGTTGAACTGGATCTACTAAAATAAATAAAACTAAAATAAAAATTAATTTAAAAAATATATAGACATTTAAAAAAATTAAAAACAAAGTACTAAAGCTAACTAAAATAAAAAATCTAAATAAGAACTATAATATTATCTCAAAACTAAAATGTAACATTGATTACTAAAAGAATCTAAACCAATAAAAAAAAAAAACATTTTATTTTCATTTTTTAATCTGAATATCAGCACTTGTATTGCTGCTGTGACAAAGACATTTCCCCTTGTTAGGATTAATAAAGTATTTTTCAAATCAATTCAAAAGGAAATTTATTGAAGTTAGAAATATTTAGAGAGATTTGGTAGTTATGGGACACATTTATAATTACATTTGCATGCAGAATTTCACTTCACTTTTGTCATACGCACTAATAATAATAACAATAATGTAATAAAAATATCTCTAAACATATTATGAAAAAATAAATATAAAATATAATATTTTCTTGACCTTTTTTTATTTCCATAGTGGACCTCAGAGTATTCTTAAGTAAGTAGAAACAATATGAAAAAGTAGAATCTTAATATGAAATATGGTGGTGATTTTTGACTCTCTTTCGCTCATTGTCTTGATTTCTGTCCTTTCTCATTTCCTCTCTCATCACCTGTAGAAAGACTCCTCCCAGGTAAACAGCTGGTCGTGTGTGTGATGTTTGTATGATGATAATGTTTGGTGTGTGTGTGTACTTGGTTTTACTACTTTGCGAGGTCCAAAGGACTGCACAAAGATAGTAAAATAAGGAGAGTTTGTCTTCAAATCGGACCCCACAAAGACATGATTTTTTTTAATTTTTTTTTTTTATGTAAGACTATACAATGACTAAATATGTGACCCTGCAGCACAGAAGCAGTCATAAGCAGCGCAGGTATATTTGTAGCAATAGCCAACAATACATTGTATGGGTCAAAATTATCCATTTTTCTTTTATGCCAAAAATCATTAGGATATTAAGTAAAGATCATATTCCATGAAGATATTTTGTACATTTCCTACCGTAAATATATCAAAACTTCATTTCTGATTAGTAATATGCATTGCTAAGAACTTCATTTGGACTTCATTTTCTCAATATTTAGATTTTTTTTGCACCCTCACATCAACATATACATCAATATATCAATGGAAAGCTTATTTATTCAGATATATATAGTTAGGTTTTGGTTTTCGGTAGGTTTAGGGTTGATGTAGGTTAGGTCCATTCTGTGAGTTTTAACATTCTATTAAGCATTCTTTATTATCATTTTTAAGATGTCTAAAGAACTAAAGGACCCCACAAAGTAGTATGTTTCTGTTTTTCCTTTCTTTGTTTGGACGTTAGGATCCCACAAAGTAATATAAACAAGGATGTGTGTGTGTGTGTGTGTCTCAGAACCGCCCGCAAGCCCGTGCTGGAGCCGGAGGGGAATCACGTCTCCGCTCTCAGTGATGCCAGTAAGAAGCGTGTGATCGAGGACACGGAGGACTGGCACCCGCGCACCGGCACGTCTCAGTCGCGCTCCTTCCGCATCCTGGCACAGATCACCGGCACAGAGAACGGTACACACTCATCCAGCCCTTCATTTACACTCCTATCAGCTTTACAGCTCAAGCTTAAAGTGTCTCTCGCTTCTCTCCTCTAGAGCAAGCTCAGGAGAACCGGCCTGGGAAGAAGTAAGTTCTGATGCTGCTCTGTCTGAGTGTTCATTATCTTCTGTCTGATCAGAGCTGTGCTCAAACCTTCCTGGCATTCAAGGAAATTGTTAGTAATCAAATGGGATCGTGGGTAATCAGGGCTGTTTTCTGAACATACATATTCTGTTTCCAAATCTGTTGAGCTGCCCTGATGTCTGTATAGACGGATCACTTTGGAGACAACATCCTAACACACATTGACCAGTGATGATACCGAAATAAATTAACATAATAGTGTTCTATAATTTGAAGTAATGTAAATTGGTTACAAAAATTTATTAAAAAAACAAATAACAATATTTTGACATTTCATGATAGATAGATAGATATATATATATATATATATATATATATATTTATATAAAGTATAGTATAATGATATGTAAAATTCACTTTTTTAATTCACTTGTTTAAATTATATTACTTCATTATTTATTTCACAATAAGGGACAGTGTACATTAATCAACATTCATGAATGTAAATGTACCCAAATTAGCTCAAAGGCTAGTTTTCATTGGTAGTCCCTTTGCTAGATGTTATTAGGCCAAACAACTAGAGGAAAAAAGAAACAGAAAAAACAATAACAACGAAATTCAACCAAAAATTAAACAACAAATTATGACAATAAAAAAATAAAGATGTACTAAAAAAATAAAAATAGAAAGCAGCTTATTAAGATGTATAAACAACATTAATGTTCACATTGTTGGTTATGAAGAAGCCATTTCTTAAAATGATGCTTAAATGATTTAAATGATGTATATTCTCTAATTGATTGTGGTGTGTGTGATGTGATGCTCTGAATGAAAAAACAGCTTGACCAAACGAGGTCTGTGGAATTATGCAATCAGCTTTAGCTGCACCTCTAGTTACTCTGTCTTCAATAGATTTAAACTTAATAAAATCAAGCAGAGGAGGAGGTTTACGCAAATGTCATTTTGAGACTTCAAAATGTTTGTTGTTGTTGCTGAAGCTGACACATGTAGTCGATCAGTAGCCGCTATCAGCTGATGGTGATCTTTATAAAGGCCAAATATCAATCTGATAAATATGTCCTGATCTAATACTAGCACTTTGAAGCGTTAGATATTTGAATAGCTGTTTTCTACACTTGTGTGCTTGTGCTGAGGTTTATTACTCGTTTACTGTCCTTCTGCTGTCTGCTTTCCTCTAACGGGTGTATTTCCCGTCTGTCCTGTCTGTCTCTGTCCTTCGACCATCAGGGTGACCAGAGTGGACCCAGAGGTGGTCAGGCCTCAGTACAACAAGCTGAGAGACTGGCATCACGGGGTCTCGGCCCGCGTGCTAAACGTGTAGTAGACCCGCCCACACCTGTCAATCACAGCAGAGCAAGTGTGTGTGTGTGTGTGTGTGTGTGTGCACCACTGATCTATACACAGTGTTGGGAAGGTTACTTTGGAAATGATTACAAGTTACCCTATCTAAAATGTAATAAGTAGTGTAACTATTTCAGTTACTTTATTAAAGTAATATTACATTTGATTACTTTTTGAATACTTCTCTAAATGCAGGGTTAGCCTTACAGTAATAGGCTATTCAACACTGATTACTGTCACTTTCGAAATCCTTCATCACTTGAGATTATTAAGATTATAATCATTTCATTTTAAAGCACAGCCACCACAAAATCACTTACTTTGAGATCATTCTGAGGTTAAATACAGATTTAAAAACAAAACAAGATATCATTTAATAGCTATGATACTGTTTTTAAAATCAAATCTTTGCATAGTTATGATCGGAAACACTGGCATCTAACAATGGCTTGAAAAAGAACAGTTAATCTTAAAAAATAAAGCATATACATAAACACAAATAGAAATAGAAAACTGTTATCAAATAAGCGTGTGTCCTATTCTGTGTCCTAAACTCCTGAAACATGGGTGTTTCATATTTTAGAGCAGAAAGATATATCTGTCATTCATATCTGTGTGTGTGTGTGTGTGTGTGTGTGTGTGTGTGTGTGTGTGTGTGAGAGAGAAAATACTCTGATGTAACCCCGTTTGTAATTAACATTTTCATAACTAACTGTAATTTAATTACACAATTTTTCTCAGTACCTATAATCAGAAGAATCAGAACTGTAACTGATTACAGTTACTTTTATTTTGTAATTAAATTACGTAATTTAGTTACAAGTAACTAGTTACTTCCCAACTCTGTCTATATATAAATGACTGGATTGCTCATTGCGTTCTAAACTGCTGACAGGGATTATCTTACTATACTCTCAGAAATAAAGGTACAAAGCAGTCACTGGGGCGGTACCTTTTCAAAAGGTACGCGTTTGTACCTAAAGGGTCCATTTTGGTACCTTAAAGGTACATATTAGTACTTAAAGTGCACATATTTGAACCTAATAGGTACAAAAGTGTACCTTTTGAAAAGGTACCGCCCCAGTGACCGCCTTTGTACCTTTATTTCTGAGAGTGTAGGGAGATGAGGGGGTCTGTATTACTTGCTATTGGAGAAAGCGTGACGGCTGACTTGGATCACATGTGCTTTAATAACCAATCACATTACAGCCTTTACGTTTTTCAGTCAGTTGTGCGACACTCAATCGCTGTTTACAGATCCCAGGAATGAATGAGAAGTGCCGTAAGCTGAAACCCAAATGTGGCAAAATTTAGTAAATTTCCTACCGTAAATATATCAAAACTTCATTTTTGATTAGTAATATGCATTACTAAGAACTTCATTTGGACAACTTTAAAGGCGATTTTCTCAATATTTAGATTTTTTTGCTCCCTCAGATTCCAGATTTTCAAATAGTTGTATCTCAGAGAAATATTGTCCAACAAACCATACATCAATGGAAAGCTCAGATGTTGTATAAATCTCAATTTCAAAATATTGACCCTTATGATTGGTTTTGTGGTCCAGGGTCACATATCTGGTATTAGTATCTGAAATTGATTCGAATATATAATAAAATACAAGCCTCTGTTACTATATTGCTGTATGTTGTATTGTAATTCAAAGCTCATCATGCATTATCTTGGAAACAGAGCTTCATATCTTTAAGTCCGTACCATATGTAGTCACCATTTTTCTCTGAATAAGTTGTAATATACTGAAAAAAAAATGATACACAATTTTTTTTTTAAGGTAAGTGGTTGCAAACAATTTATTTTAGCTACATTTTAAATAAATAAAACAAATGTTGAAAGTTAGTCAACTAAATTTGTTTATTTAAATGTAGCTAAAATAAATCGATTGCAAACTTAACTTTAAAAAAAAAAAATTACTTTTTTTCAGTGTATGAATATTTTTAATGTCCTGATTGAGCAACATCTGTTTCTGACTAGCATTACCATTTCCATGTAAAAGTTATGTTAAATTAATAATTAATTGAACAGTTTAAATCATTACCTGCATCAAATGAATGCTGCTAATGAAATCATTTGCAGTTAGCCTAGCGTACGAATGATAACAGTATAACAAAATTACATAAACAGTGACTAACTGTACAAGGCGAATGTGTGTATACAAGGCACAAATCTTTTCATATTTCAGAATGCGCTTTTTGTCATTTGCAGTGCATATGTTGAGGATCTCCTCCGTCTGATGTTTATCATGTTCATCTGATGTTTGCTACTAATATGAACATAACTTTTTAATAAGCAGGGGAAATTCCTGACATTAAACAAATGCGGTGTAAGAACGTACAGGGATACTTCAGATATAAAAACTCTTGATGTGTTCGGTGATGTTTTCTCATTAAAATCATACGATTTCCTGTTAATTCAACAGAATGTATAGGAATACTAGGGAATACAAATATGGCGGCGCGGTGGCTTCACGATTATGACGTTATGAGCAATCCAGTTCTCTATTATAGATCAGCGGTGTGTGTGAGAGGCGTCAGGGATTTGTATGATGGTCTGTTCTTCTTTGCATGACTTTTATCAGCTGTGTTTCTTCTGTATGTTCCTGCTGTTCTTCTGTCACGCATATAAATCTCTCTGATCATCTTCTTTCACGGCTCTGATGCTGCAGTGTTTCTCTCTGAATCCTCCAATAAAGCTTTTCTTTCATATTTCTGCATCTGATGTCTCTTCTTTCCTCTGTTTTCTTTTCTTCCTGAACTCTGACGGTTTTATTTTTATATATATATATATATATATATATATATATATATATATATATATATATATATATATATATGACTGAAAAGAGGTGCTCTACCAACGAAAGAGGAGGTGCGACCAAAACTCAAAAAGCCATGCCAGTTGAAAAAGGTGCAGCACTCACTCTTGAAGAGGTCAAAACTTAATTAAAATGACGTTTTGGCCGTTATCAAGGCCTTAATCAGACGTCAAGAACAGCCCTGAAATGGCACAGAAATGATTTAGTGTTTAAACATAATTCTGATTCGATTAACAATTCTATGTTTTCAAGAAGCATTTATAATGTTACAAAAGATTTCTATTTCTAATAAATTTCAAAAGAATTATGAGATTTTATTTGTATATGAGATTATGTGACATGACAGACACACAAACCTTTATAGAGCCGTCAGACACTGACACACAACACCCTTCTATGACAGAAGATCTGGATATTTCTAATATGTATTTATTGGAGATAAATAATAGATATGATTGCACCCTCTGGCCACATATTGCTCTCTCTGTTTCTGTCTCGTTCAGTTTCTCTATCCATTTTTTATTGTCACATTTGTCCTCAGGAGCCCACAAAACTGAATGACACACTGAACACTGAAGAAAATGAAACGTGTTTCAATCGAAGCACTGTGTAATGTAGAGATGTGAGGAGGAGAGAAACCTGAGGGCTGGTTATATATTAATGTGTCTATTCACTTTAATGCACCTTCATCATTTGCTGCAGGCTGTGAAAGACTGCTGCAGTTCTGTTAGTGGACAGTAGGTGGCAGCTCTGCATTGGATTTCACCGTTTTAGTAAAGTTCAGTCCATCGTCACTAGAAATAGTGATGAAACCTCTAACACTTCATGTACTGTGTACATAGTAAAAATTGTGAAATTTTATTACAATTTCAAATAGCATGTGAATGCTATGTGAATGTTAATCTGTAATTTATTCCTGTGATGCAGCGCTGAATTTTCAGCATCATTACTCCAGTCTTCAGCGTCACATGATCTTCAGAAATCATAATAATATGCTGATTTGCTGCTCAAGAAACATTTCTAATTATTAGCAATGTTGAAAACAGCTGTGCTGCACAATATTTTGTGACAACCATGTTTTGTGGAAAAGTTAGAATAATCGACACTAATTGAGCAGCAAATCAGCATATTAGAATGATTTCTGAAGATCATGTGACGCTGAAGACTGCAGTAATGATGCTGCATCACAGAAATAAATTAGTTTAACAGATATTCACAAAGAAAACAGCTGTTTTAAATTATTTTTACTGTATCCGATAAATGCATATAGCAGCCGGACACTTTTACTTCTACCAAAAAAGTAAAGATGTAATTACATAATATGAATGTAACATTATGTTCTGCAATAATAGGTGCATTTGTCTGCTTTTATTTGTTTACTAGACTAATTTCAGGGGTAACAGAAGGCTGTGTGTTTTAGTTTCAAACAGACTCCATGTGGTGATCAATAAAGATTAAAGAGCTGTAATGTGGCCGTATGGTGGCTTTCCGTGGGTAAAATTAATTTTGCAGCGAGTGTGTGAGATGACGCTCACCTGCTGGCGGTGTCGCGGTGCTGTGTTTCACGAGTGTTACCAGCTGCTCAATGCATATGTGCCCTGTGTGACCTCTGCTATCCCAGCATCCTCCTGTCTTTCTGTGTTTCTGCTGCTCTATTCTGCTGCTCGTTTGCACTGGATGCAACTCCACAGACACGTAACAGATGGTAAAACCACAGTATTTTGAGAGAAACCATATATATATCTGAAAACGTGCATGCATGCATATGATATATGCCTGCTTGAGAGGTACTGACCTGTGAAACAAAAAAATACATATAATTATATTAGTATAAACTACATTGTCATAATAAATATTTTTGTAATTTATATATGTATGTTACATAATGTTTTTGTAATTAAAATATAATATTTTTGCAATTATTTTTGCATTAATGACAATTAAACACATTATTTAATATTTAAAAATGTATAATAAAATATATATTATTAAAAATATTATATACTTGCGTATATTTAATTCCATATAATTCAATTATATTATGAAAATATATCATGTATTAAAATATATATCATTAAAATATTTAAAATGCATTTACACCTTTAATTTCACAACCGTTAAACAAATTTACTCAAATTCTCCTCACCTTATTATTATTATTATTATTATTATTATTATTATCATCCTCAGTGGTTATTCTGATTAGGGATGCACCGAATATTCGGCCACCGAAAATTTTCGGCTGAAAATGGCCCAAAAGTGCATTTTCGGTTTTCGGCCGAAAGACTTTTATCACCGAAACAATACGGCCGAAATGTTGTGATGACGCAAACAGAAACCGCGACCTGCACGTGCTTGTCTGAAGCAACATGTCTGCGGTGTGGACGGATGTTTTCAAATGGAGCGGCATTTAATACACAGAGCCGTAGTTCACTGACAAACTACGCAATATCACGTTCAATATCGCAGGCGATTCATCTGCGATTCTGAGCGCGAATTGCGTAGTTTGTCAGTGAACTACGGCTCTGTGTATTAAATGCTGCTGCGTTTGAAAACAAGTGATGGAGATTTAGCGCTAATCACGGAACCGGCTTTACTGACGAGATGCGCGTGACTATCGCATGCAAAATATCGTGCAGCCCTACCTGAAATCCAAACATTCCGATCGCTACGCTGAATATGAGAGGAACGCGGCACAGAAATGGAAAACGCCTCCGAGCACGCCCACTCCGTCTGTGGCGGACGTTTTGAAAAGGCAAGGAAGTTTCCCAGTGATGGTGTCAAGGCAAAGGGCATAAACATGCACAAAAGCTAACATATGGGCTATGGCAGTCTTTGTTTTGATACACTATTATGTTGAAGGCCTACAGAGAAAATATTATTGTATCTTTAAGCAGTTGCACTTGTTCTGAATGCACTTTCTTGTAGTGTTCCTACAGGGAAAAATTTTAAATGCACTTGACCTAAATGCACTTTGTTTTTATGAAAGAACATTTAATTTTACAACCTTTCAGCAGGCCAGTAGGCCTGTACATTATTATTTAATGTACACATGAGTGGGGTCAAGTTAAACATTTTAGTTTGAATTTTATTTTATACTGTGCATTGTTGCAATGTGCTAAATAAATATTTGCATAATTTGTAATTGATTTATTCTTTGAAACTTTAATATTAATTTATGCAATTGCAATGCCTTGATTTTAGTAAAGTTAGTACACAGTCATGGCCATAAATGCAATGGTACTAATAATTGGCATAATTTATTTCGGTGTTTCGGTTTTCGGCCTTGGTTTCCTCTTTTTCGGTTTTCGGTTTCGGCCAAGAATTTTCATTTCGGTGCATCCCTAATTCTGATTATGCTTTCATTACTGTAATAAAACAAAAAAATACTGTAATACATTTTAATTAAATGAGCATATACTAGGGGTCCAATACTTATGACTCATTAAAATGCAAATCAATTTATAACCGTTTTGGAATGTTTTTCGGGATTTTTTTTTTTTTTTTTTTGTGATTCTGTCCCTCACTGTTCAAATAAAACTACCATTAAAATTATGGACTGATCATTTCTTTGTCAGTGGGCAAACATACAAAATCAGCAGGGGATCAAATATTTCCCCCCCCCACTGTAAAGGCAGTACATCAAGTGTTAGTGTAATGTATAATATTTTACATTTTACTATGTTTGAGCCATTTAAAACAATGAAATTTTTTTTTTTTACATAGAATGCATTAATTTCATTACAATTAAATATCTTGCCAAATAGTCTAATTTTCATTCACATCAGGTTTTTTTTTTTTTTAATAAATAAAAACGTATTACTTTTTCTTACACAGGTACATAAGGTACATAAAATTTCTTTTTACTTCTATGTTATTCAACAATAACAAACAAAAAAAACAATATATAAAGTAAAATAACACTGGATGGATCCTAATACAAAGTAATACAATAAAAAGATTATTTAAGTATTAACCAGCTTCTAATTGAAGCCAGATATAGTGAGAGAGAAAATAAAATGATGATGATTATTAAAAGCAAAGTATAATTAGTATTAATTCTCATTATGGGGTGAAGTGTGACCCGGACATGTTGTCAACAGGAAATCTCAGCAGCTCTATTTTTTTAGTTGGCACTAGTTTAGTTCATTAACAAACCATCTGGGACCGCTGCGCCGCTCGTATTTGATCAAGCTGCTTGTATTTGAGCCAGATCTTCTCCTGGACGGCTCTGGACGGGTTTGGAGCGCTCACACGCTCAGCCTGATGAGTTTCCGGTTTATCAGTCAACCATCCGGTTCTGTGTTTAAACCTCCTCCATCCTGCGGTCTGACCGCACGTTTGCCTCAATCTATTTATGCGTGACCGTAAACGACATGCAAATGAATCAGGGTGAATTAGGGGTGTGCGCTGTTGACAAAAATATCTCTATAGGAAACACAGAAGCTGCATCTGAAGTGGCAATTGTGTTTACAGCTCAGAGAAACATGGCGTGCTTTAACCTGCAATTACATATGCATAAATAATGTCTTGATAGTTTTAAACCTAAAACGTTGAATACTGATTTATTTGAAATTATTAAAAAAAAAAACACCATCATGTTGCTCAGAGACGCAAAACATCGCTGTGGCTTTGTTTGGAATTTTTTTTGTTGCCGAAATAGATAAAAACAGGCAATATATGGTGTCTAAACATACGTCTCTTAATATTAACTTCTTGTTTATTGAGCTGTTGCATAAAATCAATCACATTTGTAATCATGCTGATTTTGAGAAAAAAATGCACTCTGCGTGTGATATTGATTAACTATATGAAATGTAAAAATATATCTTGAATATTGTGATCATTCTAAATGTATTTTAATAGACTGAATCATGCAGTGAAAGAACACACTCTAAATTCGCAAGCGCACTAGTCTAACCTACTAGACTTCGTCACGTAATGTATGCATGTATGCATGTGTGTGTTGTTTGGTTTTTGCAATATACTCCATAATGTCAAATCGCACATCGTTAAAACAACAATTACAATATCATCGCAGACGATGTATATGAATGTAGAAACACTCTCTGCTCTCAGAGATTTCTGATGTGTGTTTTGTGGTCTAGCTGAGCTGAAAGTCACTTTCTCTCTGTCTTTCTCTCCAGCGAGGCCGCAGAGGAGCTTCAGCCCAGTTCTTATGCCACGTCTTCAGTCAAAACCATGAGCAAAGCGGCCGCTGGAGCCCCGCGGCAGGGTAACGGCGTCCCTCCAGCCGCAGCCAAGAGCTGGCAGTCGAGCAGCGCCGCAGGTCAGGCCTTCAGCTCCTCACAAATCAGACTGATTTGGTGTGATTGTGTTTGTAAACAGTCCGCCATCATTTACTTGTGCTCATGTCAGTCAAAGCCTTTGAGTTTTATGTGATGATCGTGATAGATGATTAAGAATCAAACAAACTCAAAATAATGTGTTTAGCTTAATATTCACTTTATATATATATATATATATATATATATATATATATATATATATATATATATATATATATATATATATTAGTGCTGTCAATCGCATCCAAAATAAGTTTTTGTTTACATATGTATATGTGCTGTGTATATTTATTATGTATGTATAAATACACACGCATGCATGTATATATTTTAAGAAAGTAGGGACTACAACCAGCTACTTCCCGGGTTGGTGACATCACAAACCATGAAATTTACATAAACCCCACCCCTGGGAACACGCAGCAAAAGGGGCGGGGCCATGCTGCGCTGCTTTAGAGAAGAGGAAGAGTTGTTGCCATGCCATCAAAACTAGGGTGCACAAAAAGTCTGTTCATATATGAATCATGATTCTGTCTTCTAACAATTCTAATGGATTCACAAGTTTCAAAATCAGTGTTCTAAAGCAGCGGTTCTTAATTCTGTTCCTCGCCTCCCCTGCTCTGCATCTCTCTCGTTCACATCATCAGCTCCATCAATGAACTGTGTTCAATTATACACTGTGTATAGACAGACAGATATTTTTATAAGAAGCGTTATAAATGCCATGCTGTATTACAGCTTTAATCAGGATAAACCCGTATGTTAGAAGCTAACATAAGCAGTAGCATTTACAAATAACAGCGTATCTAAGAGTATGAGACAACAACAAACAAAAAACACACCATTGAGAGCCGTGCTTGCTCAGGTTCTGCGGATCCTCTTCACTAATATCCTGTGGGTCTCAATCGGGCTCATACTGATGAGCAGTATAGACAACGCCATTGTTTACAATAAAACCGGAGCACATGCTGCTGAGCTGAGGGACGTTTAGACACGCACTAGAGGTGGTTTAGCCAATCACAACACACTGGGCCAGCTGACCAATCAGAGCCCATCACGTATTTCTGAGGGAGGGGCTTCATAAAAGCAGGAAATCATCAGAGCGTTTATAGGAGAAGGGACAGAGCGGTGTGGAATAAAAGGTAAATTATGTGAAAAACTTTTTTTTTTTTTTTTTTTTTTTAAATGAAGCATGAACACATGTTAGACTGCACCCCATAAACACAATCAAGCCTAGAAAAAAACAGTCAACCACCCCTTTAAGCTCATGAGAGACTTAAAATTCAGTCAAATGTCTCTATTGCAGTTTTCATTTTATTTGTACTTTCATTTTTAGTTACGGTGTTATGTGCTTTAGTCATTTTCATAAGTTTTTAAATATTTCTGTAATATTACAGCTTTAATTTAATTTTAAGTTGTAGTAATTTAGGTAAACTTCATCTTAAACGTATTTATTTATTTTAGTTAGTTGCAGAGACAACATTTTTAATTTTCATTTAAGTTTTTCATCTATTTTATACTATTATATTTTAAAAAATATATTACACATGCATTTTTAAATTATCATTATTCTAAACTTTTTATTATATGTATATAAAATGTAATGTAATTATAAACGTATTAACTTTTATTTCAAATATATATACATGTGCTAAACCCTGATTTTGTTCAGTTTTAGTACTTCAGCTAAAATGTATTTATTTCAGTTAGTTGCCAAGGCAACATTTCTAATTTAATTCCTTTGACGTTTTTGTTTTTTAAAATTTTTTCTTTTTTTTTCTTTAAGTTTTTCATATTTTTTATATATATATATATATATATATATATATATATATATATATATATATATATATATATATATATATATATATATATATATATATATATATATATATATATATATATATATATATATATATATATATATATATATAATATTATTTTTTTTTTTTTTGGCCTTATTTCCATGAGCTCTTGCATGTTTGTCAGATGAAGGCAGGTGAGCGTCCTGTAGATGGCAGACTGATGCTTCTGGAGATTAGTTTGTTTTTAAAGCTTTGAGTAAACACTTGTATGAAAGAGCTGTGTTTTATTCAGAAAGCAGGAATGATGTTCCTCCCTCACGATTGGAGCGGCCTCTCGGTCCGGTGCTCGTGGCGTGTTTGTGGGGTCTCGGTCTCTGAATGTGGACTCTGTGGACTCTGAGCCGTTGTATTGTGGGCATGTGGCTGGTGTTTACCCATCATGCCCTCTGCTGACAGGCGGCTGAACACAGGTATCTGTGTGTAGTGGATGTGAGTGAACACCCGGGGCTCAGATTCCTGCTCTGCTCAGTCCGTTCACCAGGAGCTGCGGGTCACAGGAGAGGAGTTCATCAGCAGAGCATCTCCTCAATTAAAGCTCATGGCCTGATTGATTCCAGACGGCTGCATTAGAGCAGAGAGAGCAGAAGGACAGGTCTCCTGCAGCATATGGCCTTCATTTCTCTGAGAAACCTGCAGTCTCTTCTTCAGATGCTGCAGAGCTCTCAGAACCTCACTGATGGCGATGGGGCTCAGACATGTCCAGTGCTACTTCTGGCTTTGATTTTAATGTTTTAAAACTTTGATATAGGTTTTTTTATTATCTATAAATCAAGTAGAGTATTAAAACAGTCCATGTGGATTTTCTGCAATTTTTTTTAGTATCTAATATCTAGTTTTCAAAATGTCTGGCCATAATTCTGTGACAAATAATATTTTAAACTAAAAACTTATTCTTAGTATCATTAGTATTTTGTATTGTTTTTCTATGGTGTGTGTGTGTGTGTATATATATATATGTGTGTGTATATAATACACACACACACATTAAAATGAGTAAGAAATCACCTGTTAAGCTTGTTTTTGGAAAATTAAAATAATATGAATTGAAAATTAAAATATTAATTATCATAAAATTAATACATTCATATTTTATTAATATAATTTTAATTTAAACATGTTTAAATTATTAATATTTGAAACCATATTTTAAAATCTAATTATTTGAATATGAAATTAACATTAATACATAAAATTTATGATAATAAATTTATACATTAATATTTCATTAATATAACATAACACACAAAACTATTTTAAAAGGTTTAAATTATAAATGATTTATCTTTTAATCTTTTATTATGGTATTCCATTTTAAAATATGATTAAATAATATTCATGTTTTTTGGGGGTTTTTTAATATTATTGTGTTTTACAATGTAATGTAAACTTATTTATGACACATTTATAAATATATAGAATGCTGAGATTTATATAATAATAATAATAATAATATACATACCTAAAATGTTTAGAAATCTTAAATTTCACTAGATCTAGACTAGATTAGTGTAGTATTTGACATCTTTCGGCCTGCCAAACCCTGTTTTTGTAAAGAAAAGCCCTCCGTAGTCGACCTCACGATCTCCCACAGCCCCGTTTGACACGCGTCAGATGCGTTTCCTCCTCAGCTGACAGGAAGTGCTCGTCTTATCTGGCCTCAGTCTCAGGATGTGACGATTCCTTCAGGAGAAACCTGTGCTGACTCAGCTGCTGTATCCTCTGACCTCCAGACTGTGACCTTTGACCTGCTGCTTCTCAGCCATCATCTGTAGAGATCAGATTCTGATTTAGCTCTGTTAGACAATCATAATAACCAGCTTATGTATTCATCCAGTTGATTTGGTGACATTTACATGTTTTACATCATTTACATTTACATCAGTTCTGTTTGAATGATTTCCGCTAAATCAGAACGATTCGATCTGATTCATAATTTACATTTACATTCATGATTCACAATTTGATTATTTTAGATTGTATTTTTTAGGATAATGTAAATGCTTTTCCTAATGTGTCTTAGTTAAGAAAAGGAAAAGACAGATGCTGCGTAAGATATTTATTGCACTAAGCATCTTTAAGGTAAAAATATTAAATTACTGTAAATACAGGCTACTTGGAATATAACAGAGTGCAATGTGCCAAAAAATAAATTAAATAATAATAAATGTTATATTAATATTTAATAATAAATAAAATTTGCATTTTATTTATTATTAAATATTAATATAACATTTATTATGTAATTTATTTCCATGATTTTTCTTGGCCTGGAAATAACAATTTTAAAATTCCATATGATTTCCAGGTTTTTCCAGACTAAGTCAGTAGAATAAATTAATCCAAATATTACAGTATCATCTGATGAATTCATTTGTTTCAGTAAGTGAGCACACAGTGAATTGGCAGCTTTGAGAAAATGAGTGAATCGTTACATCCCTAATTATTGGGTTAATTTTAGGTAAAATTTTCAGATTAATTTTTCGGTAAATTTTACCTAAAAGGTTAATTTTGTAAGTTAATAAAATTATGATGTTGAATGAATAAGTAAGGTTTGTCACTTTGTTTTGTCACTTCCAAAAATGGTGGTATTATTAATAAAAAAATAACTTATTTTATTAAAAACCTTTTTTTTAATATGATAAACTTTACTCAAGGTTACATACATTAATGTTAATATAATTATAATTAAAAAAAAAAAAGAATTTCTTTTAAAATGTTTGAATTATTTGAGATATTAATATAACTTATTAATTCATGATGTTGATTTAAAAAAAACAATGGTTCTTTTTTCACATTTAACAGTATTTTAAAATGTCCAGTTAGATTTACTACATTTTTTTTTTTTTTAACCATATGAAGATTTTTTTTTTTTTTTTTTTTTTTATTTAATTTTAATTTAAGTTGATGAAATTCTGATGTTGATTTTTTTTTTTTTTTTTTTTTAATGCACACATTTTTAGACACTTAATCTGATTTATAATCAGAAACTCCAGAGCTTCATTATCAAATGCAGATTTTTCATTGTGTGATGAAGTTGTCCGTCACACACACACACACACACACACACACACACCTTCATCACAGCTGAGCTGAGCGCGGCGCACACACTTCCTGCAGATGTCCGTCAGCTGCAGACACTTTCTCAGCCATACAGTACGAGCTGATCCATTCTCACTGGCTCAGAAACCCGGGGTGCGTTCCCTGCGTCACCTCTGACCCCCGCTGTCTCTCCGGAGGCGGCCAGAGAAGGGAAGGCTTGTCTGAGAGACGGGATTATTTAGCCAGGTGTCTCCTCCGCTTCTGGGAATGTTGTTTTTTTCCCGGCCTGAGTAAACCGATCCATTGTTTTGCGGCGGCGCGGTGTGGATGTCCCGTCCCTTCAGAAGAGATAGAGTTCATATATCTTAACCAGAACTTTCCATCACCTTCGGTCATGCTACATAGCCGCGCACAATACCACGATCTCATTACCGCGCTCTTCCGTAACACAGGCGCTGTTGTGGGTGAGGTTCAGCGAGGGGTCGCCAGATTGAGATCTCTTTCTCTTTGATTAGGGGTTCCCAGAGCAGGTGCACCTGCGCCGCAGACGGGCCCCTCGTTTGGACGGGTCAGCAACAAGGCCCCGGATCAACCCGCGCCTAAGGCTGACCCCAATGACGGGGACGATTCGCTGGTGCAGAGAGCCGAACACATCCCGGCGGGAACACGGACTCCCATGTGCGGCCACTGCAACATGGTCATCAGGTCAGACATCTGCATCACCTCACACTACATGTGCCATCTGACCCCGTCTCACCCTCATTCACTGAGATTCAGCCCTTCTTAAATTACTACATATGTGTGTTATTTTTTAATGCCAGAAAGTTTGAAGTAGTTTTGAAAGCTTGAAGTTTGAAGGTTTTTAGTTTGAAATAATTCAAGCCAAAAAGGCACAAGTTAAAGCCAACTGATTTATTAAAAGCTCGCTGATTTAGCAAAAAATACAAACAAAAAAAATAGCTAAAACCAGTCGATTTAACAAAAAAACAGCTGATTTAGAAAAAGTTAATAACCAGCTAAAACCAGCTGATTTAGCAGAATTGTTAAAAAAAACAGCTAAACCAGTTCATGTAGCGAAAAACAACTAAAAACCAGGTAAAATCAACTAAAGCCAGCTTTTTTAGCAAAAAAACAAACAAACATAAAAACCAGCTAAAACCAGCTGATTTGGCAAAAAACGGCCTTAAACCAGCTGATGTAGCCAAAAACAAAGATAAAAACCAGTTAAAACCAGCTAATTTAGCAAAAAAAAACCCAGCTAGAATTCATTTTGGTAAAATAACGTGTTAATTATATTATTATAAATTATTATAGGAGCCTAAAATTCAAGATATGAGGGTAAAAAAATGACCCTCTATATTTATATCATGTGATTTTATAGTTTAGCAATCTCACACGAGCAAGAGTGCTGCTTTACCCAAAATCTGCACCATTGCAATTCAATAACAGTTCAATAAACAAGAACATTTCAAATAAATAAACTATATAATTAAGAGTGTCTTTGTCATTGTACATGAAGAACAGTTCATGTTTCACAATCCTAAAAGTGGCTCCAAATAAAGAACAAACTTGATTCCGTGTAAAATGTGTATGTAACTTATACATAAAAAATATTTTGAATGGAAGTGTATATTTAATGTCTTTGAAAGAAGTCTCTTTGCTCACCAAGGCTGCATTTATTTGATCAAAAACACAGTAGAAAAATTGAAAATATTATTCTAATTTAAATGATCTGTTTTCTATGTGAATATCTGTTAAACTGTAATTTATTTCTGTGATGCACAGCTGAATTTTTTGCTGCTCAAAAACATTTCTGATTATCAATGTTCAAAACTGCCCAATATTTTTGAGGACACTGTGAAACTTTTTTTTTTCATTATTTACAGATGAATAGAAAGTTCAAAAGAACAGCGTTTATTAGAAATAGGAATCTTTTGTAACATTTATAAATCTCTTTACTATCACTTTTGATCAATTGAATGCATCCTTGCTGAATAAAAGTGTTAATTTCTTGAAAAAACATTTGTCTGACCTCAAACTTTTGAACGGTAGTGTTACATTTGTTACAGATTTTGTAACATTGAACACCTACACAAGACCTTCATGTTAAAATAACAGAGTCAGAGGTTATTAGTGCGGCTGTGTGAAGTTTAATTTGTAAGTAAACGAGTGTCTGATGGATTTGGGTTGTGAACGCTGAGTTTGTTCAGCAGCTAACGATGTTTGAGGAGCTCTGGTCTCCTGAGAGCAGGATCCGTTACGCCACAGACTGCCAGACTCCGGCCGAAGCGGCCGTGACATCCAAGCTTAAAGTCTCTGATATCGCTAGTGTCTGTTGTTTTCCCTTCCAGCTAATCATCCGATTTGTCAGCCGCATCCCCGCTGCTGTCCTCACGTTACCTCGACAGATTCCTCCACATCAGATCCCATCCAAACCGCTGTTTTCACAGCTCTGATAGCACACCCGTCAAATTCACCTTAGAGCTTTGCGTTGTATGTGTTTTATGAGGAAGAACATTTTACGGTGGTAACAGTTATTTTAGTGTAATTAAGTTATTTTTATTAATATTTTACATATATATTGTATTTTCCATTCAGGGTTTTATAGTTCACAATCAGTAAAACTGAAATAATAAATAAAACCAATAAAATAACATTTTATTTTATTGATTTATTTTTTGTTACTTGAAATAAATTATACGTTAACTGCAAAAAAAAAAAAAATAAATTTAATTTTAGTTAACTAATACTAAAACTGAAATATTAATAAATTGATAAAAACTATCAACAAAAACTACTAAAAATGACAAACACACCAGTTACGAAAACATTAACAAAATATTTTAATGATTTCAAATATTAATAAAAACTTTAATAGCATCTAAATAATACTAAAAACAAAATTGCTAAATTTTAGCAATTTTGTTTTGTCATTTTAGTAGCTTTTTTTTTGTTGTTAAATATGTCTGTGTAGTTTTTATTAATTTATTTACATTTTAGTTATTTAAAATTAAGTTAGGTTGTAATTAAATTATTAAATGTTAAAATATTAATATGTTAGTTAATAGCTTCCTATTTTTTGGAAACTGATGCATTTTATTTTTCAGGATTCACAGATGAACAAAGTTCATAAGAACAGCATTTATTTGAAATGGAAATCTTTGTAACATTTATAAATGTCTTTACTTTTAATTAATTTAATGCATCCTTGCAGAATACAAGTTTATTAAAAAAAAATTGATGTCAAACTTTTGAATAATAGTGTTACATTTGTTACAGAAACCTTCATGTTTCTGAATTAAAATGAGAAATGTTGCCTTGGCCACTAGCTGAAATTAAAATAATAATAATAATAATAGTAGTAGAAGCCATTTATGTCAGTTAACATTTATTTTAAGTAATGAAAATGTTTTTGATGGTTTTAGTTAACTATAATAACTCCGAGTGGTTGTCATCTAATGCTGCTGTATCGTGTGGTAATCGTCTCTGGTGTTTGGCAGGGGTCCGTTCCTGGTGGCGATGGGCAAATCGTGGCATAAGGAGGAGTTCAACTGTTCTCACTGCCGCAGATCTCTGGCAGACGTGGGTTTCGTGGAGGAGCGCGGCTCCGTCTACTGCGAGCGCTGCTACGAGCAGTTTCTGGCCCCGACCTGCTTCAGATGCCAGCAGAAGGTTCTCGGGGTGAGACACAGCAACTGAGTTTGTGCTGCTAGTTAGTGCTGGTCAACAAGTCTACTATTGCTTACATTCCTAACCGGATTTTAAAAGTTCAGTTTGTCCTGCAGCATTTGTGAATGATTCCTCAGATCATGTGTCTCGTTGGACTGTAATTCATTCAAATCAGTGACACCTTTAACTTATCTATTACCTTCAGTGGTGTGACTGTAACAACTGTTGTCAGGTAAAATTAAATGCATTTATTAAATGTAAATTATAGAAATACTTAATTTTGACATTTGAAGAGAAAAAAAAAATTATTTATATATAATTGACATTTATATGTTTTTAACATTTCAAAACACATTTACATGTGCAGACAGATTATACTTTCACATGTGACCAACAATTCCTTAACAAATATAAAATATCATAATGAAATATTATCAAAATATTCATCTGACGGAGTTGACATCTGACGGTGGTGACCAAAACCTGAATTTGTAGTCATTTTAACTATCAGTACATTGAATCTATCAGTCACTGTATTAACAGTGAGTATGTTATTGTTTCTAAAAGATTGAAGTATTTTGAGATATCTTTGGAACAATTACAACAGTATGTCTGCTGTGCATCTGCTTTAGTAAAAACAGTTATGAACAAATAAAACAATTAGTTGTTACCTCTATCCATTTACATCCAGGATCCTGATATTCACACAAAAAACACAAAAATATGATGACTTCACGATGAATGTCGAAAACAAATAGAGTTCATGTAGTAGCTGTTTTGCTTTCTCTGTTGATGATAGATGCTAATAGAACCTGCTTCAGGAGAATAAAATTATCTAAATATTTCAAGTCATTTCCTCAGAAACTGGAAGATGATGTTGACATATCATGATTGTGACACAGGAAATATTAACATTAGCATTTAAAATATATAAAACTGACCAGAGTCTGTCTGACACTGATGTGCTCTGCAGAGGTGAATGTGGCACGGGGTCCTTTAGAGTCATAGCTGCCCCTGATATTCCCTGATTTTATTACATTTTAATGAATGTCTGACGATGTTGACAGAAAGTGGAGACACAACTTTGAAACCTTATGAAACACACGTCATTGAAAAACAACAGTGCTTTGATATATGAGATTATTAAGTGTTGCCTTTGATAAAACATGGTCTTTTTCATCATTAAAAAACATTTGTATACATTTTATAGCATATGTAGTGAGAAGTGTCATAGATTTGATATAATAATGATAAAATTAAATAGAATTTATAAAATATTTAATTATTTATTAAATATATTAATATACATTTAAATATACAGAAATACTGTTATTTAAAACATTAATTTTGATAGTATTTGAATATTTTAAAATATTTTCACACACACACGTATATGCACTGCCTGTATGTTTTCAAGAGTCAATTATAAAAAAAAAAAATTAAATTAAAAAAATTAAAAATATATTTATATATTAAATATAAATATTACATATTTCAAACATTTATTCTATTAATTAGATGTGTGTAAGTGCCACTTTTTGAGTAATATGCTCAAATTAATTTATAAAATGTAGATTACGGAAATATTTTTATATTTGAAATATTATATAAATATTTAAATGTGTGTGTGTGTGTATGTAGGTCCCCTTAAATAGTGATAATTGCAATAAATATAACCGTTCATCATGAATGATGCTCGTAAGTAGTTTGAGAGCTGCTCATCACCTCCTCGTTTCTCTCTGTTGACCTCATGATCCCTTCTCTCTGAGAGCGTTGGACTGTGGGAACGGGCTTTAATCGGGATCATAAGGTCTGGTTTATCTGGCCCCGGCCGCTCAGATGTGTGACAATTAGCGCTTCACATGAACTCCGGGGACGTCCATCCGCTCGGGCGGAAGAGCTTCACTCGGATAATGAGCTCCGGGACGCGTTTCATTGTCCTGAAGATCACATTTCATTTACAGGAGCTCCAGAAACTTGTGTGAACATCATTACATCAGATCTGCGCTCAGTTTATAGCCCTGGACCGCGTTTCCCAAAAACATCGTAAGCCTGGGTTGATCGTGGCGCCCACGATGTACTTAAGCTTATGATGTTTTTGGGGGAAACAGCCCTGATCAATATGTTAGTCAATCAGTGATCGTCTCAAAATTAATATCCATCCATGTTTTAAATGCACTGGGATTTCTAAACGGGTTTGAGAGTTGATGAAAAGTGAAGAATTAAATGAAATGTACAATTTATGTAAATAAATGGGGCATATATAAAGTAAAAAAATTTAAGAAAAAATATCAATATTGTAACTTGTAGTGTAAAATAAAACTTATTATTATATTCAACTTGACTGTAGTCCTAAAACACCAGTGTGAATATTACATGGACCCAAGACCCATTGTAAACACCCTTATATAAATATTATAAATTATAATAAATACATGTAATTTGTAAAAATTGGTATAATATTGTGTATAACATTATAATCAGAATTTTATAATATAGTTCATATTTTAATATTTTATGTTATAAAGTATAAATAAATGGAAATTATATATAATTAAATAAATATAACTTATTTATTTGAATTTTTATAATATTTGATATAATCATTTTATGACTCTCTTTCTCTCTATACAGGCATTGCATTGTATATGCTATTCTCTCAAACACACACACACACACGTCTAAAAATACTTACTAAAATGATGAAATATTTTATTTGTCTAGCTGCATGCCATGTGACCATTATTGGAATATTAAGCTAAAATCTCTGTGGTTATGTGAAGTATTTAGCGTCTGACTGGTTGTGCTGGAGCAGAAGTGTCTGCTGTAGGATGTGATGCTGCTGATGTGACGGTGCTGAGAGAGAGAAGCAGGAAGAGTTCAGGCTGCGTTCTAATCTGCGCTTCTCATCTGCTAACAGGAAGTCATCAACGCCCTGAAGCAAACCTGGCATGTGTACTGCTTCCTGTGCACCACCTGCCAGCAGCCCATCCGCAACAACACCTTCCACCTGGAGGACGGACAGCCGTACTGCGAGACCGGTGAGAAACCAAACCCACCGCCTGTCAATAGAGGAAAAAAAACAATGTGTATATGTGTATACATGCATACATACAGTCATGGCCAAAAATATTGGCACCCTTGCAATTCTGTCAGAAAATGCAACCCTTCTCTCAGAAAATTGTTGCAGATGTTTTGGTACTCATGTGTTTATTTTATTTTTTTGTTTGCAACACAAAAAAAGATGGAAACATTATTCATGTATTTAAAAATTGTATCTCCATCTCTGTTACAACAGTTTTGGAAGTGTCTAAAATGACTATCACATATGTACAAGTCACTGGTGTTTGGTGATGAGTTTTTGGCTCAAGATCTGCAGTTAAGTCACAGCAGAGGTTTCTGCAGACCAGTCAAGTTCTTCCACACTGACTCAATCAATCATTTCTTTTTGAACCTTGCCTTATACACAGAGGCGACTCTTGCTGTAAAATTAGAAGCACACAATTTCCTAGAATATCATTATATGCTTAAACATTAAGATTTGTACTCATGGAAATGACTAAAGTAGTCAAACCTGTTCATTAGAAGGGGGTGCCAATACTTTTGGCAATGTAGTGTATATTCTATTTGATATATTATAGCATTAATGTTATTAAATTAATAAAGATATTTTTATTTTGAGAAACTTTTCCTTTGACTTCACTACATTACAAAGCATAATATCGCACGTTTTCCTCCTCTACATTTCATAAAAGCATATCCTTTCCTGTTCTGTCAAACTGAAGATGTGAAAGTGAAGTGATTCATGATGGAGCTGAACTGATTCACTGAACTCTCGGAGCGCTGTGATTGGTTTGTTTAGATTACTACACCCTGTTTGGCACCAGCTGTCACGGATGTGACTTCCCCATCGAAGCGGGCGATAAGTTCCTGGAGGCGCTGGGGTTCACCTGGCACGACACCTGCTTCGTCTGTACGGTACGAGAACAGTACAGTACTTCTTGTGTTACACACTGAATACAGTAGGAGTGTGAATCAGCACTGGCTTCACGATTCAATTCAACATCACGATGCATCATGATTATTTCAAATTTATTTTGTGCATTTTTATTAAATTATTTAAGCAGGCTACTTTTTAAAATAATTATGTCTTTGTTATACGTTACATGTACTTTTACAATTAATTATGCACAATTACATGCAAGTAACCCTAAACCAAAACCTAATCCTAGCATACGTGATTACGTCATCACATTTTGACAACATTGATTGTTCAGAAGAAACCAATGCATTTTGTTCCTCTGAGCTAAACAGGAACGACTGTTGACGCTAAGTCCCGCCCCCGTGCCCAGATTGGTTCAAACTGTCACACATTCAACCAATAAACATAGGTTTTGGTCTTTTGAACCATTGTTTAGCGTGTTTCTATGGGAATTTGAGCAAATGCAAAGTGAAAGTGAAGTGTGTCGTGTGTGCAAAACAAACACAAAGTAACACATTTGCATGAGAGCACTCTCTGAAAAAGCCCAGAAACACACAGGACTGAGCACTTTGGCATAAAATAAACCAAAAGCAAGGATGAAAAAGCGGTACATATCGGGTAAAGCACTGGAAAACACACGGATCGATCCATTTGGCTGTTTTATTATGTAAATAATACTTATATAGTTCATAAAGATCATTTGCACTATTTTTTTCTATTGCACTCTATATATTTCTCACCCATGTTGTGTGTAGTTTGTCAATCATTTGCACTGCTTGTATTTTTGTTGCACAAGACAATTTTTTTTCACAACTTTGCTGCACTGTTTGTGTTTGTTGTTCATCCTCGGATTGAAAAAATATTTTTTCTGGAAAAAATGATTTTTTTTTTACTGTATTTTGTTATTATATAACACAGTTTCCATTTTCTTTACTCCCTAAATGTTATTTTGGATACATCTATATTGTTAGTAAAGCAAATAGACCTGTTTTTCGCTGAAAAGCACCTATAACAATATTGTAATAAATGGCTATAACTTGCTCGGGGAATGTTATATGTAGACAACATTTCATTTGGAAGTGTAAAACACATGGATACAACTTTTTAAAGTAAAATCCAAACTTCAGGAGTTTCTGTTTGAGTACACAGTAAAAAAAAAAAAACACCCAATTATTGCTTGTGTTTTTCTTAAAATTCTGTAAATTTGTTAATTCTTAGAGAAAACAAAGGGAAAATTGGGACTTTAATTAGCTAGACTGAAATGTCAAGTTCTCCTGTTTATAATGATATATGGCACTTGATGCTGACTGCTAGAATAGGTCTGAAAAAACTAAGAAAAGTACAGGTGTGTCAGGTGCCCCGAAAATGGGTTAAGAATCCGAAAGTTTACAGAGTCATAGTTGTGTGTTTTTCTTTTTTCTTCAGCATTATTACTGATGAGATCTTTAACGAGCTTCATTCACACCGATGCACAGATCTGTTTCCACATATCAGATGTTTTGTCCTGCTCTGAGAACACAACCGTGTTTACATCGATTTCATATCATAAAAGTATTCGGAGATGCAGTGCATCTAATACGTTCTGATGCGTGGATCATATCTAAAGTGATGCACTGAAATAACAGCGAGAGGAAGCACAAGCAGCACACACGAGTCTCACAGCGTATATTCTGTGCAGTGATTATCTCCAGCACACACACACACACACACACACGTTCACTGTATAAACTGTGCAGTTACACACACAAGACATTATTTTGATCCTTCCACATGATCTTGCTGCTGCTGTACGGATGAAACCCTGTGTATTTAAAGAAACTGGGAGTGCAGAGATATGAAAGCATGTCTTCACGCACTTAATGACCAGAGGTTTTTCCAGTAGTTTGTGATTACAGGACAAGATTGAGTGAATTAGTGATTTACTGGATTCATTTATTCACTAACTTCATTTACTTATTGTATTCATTTACTTTATTTGTTTGTTTATTTACTTATTCCTTTTATTCACTTATTTATTTACTTATTTTAATTTACTTGTTTTAGTTTCTAATTTATTTAATTACTTTCAGTATTTTATTTATTTACTTATTTACTTATATAGTTAATTTTCTTTTACTTACTTTATTTACCTTTTTATAATTTGCTTATTTACTTTTTATTTATTTATATAGTTATTTACTCATTTACTTTTCTTTTTTTTTTTGCTCACAAATAGCAATTTCTACTCAAAATATTTATATCTTGGGATAACTGGAATTTTTTTTTTTTTTTTTAATTATAGAAATTCCCATAACTTTTAAAGGTCTAGAAATCACAAATGTATCCAGAGTTTGCCTGGTTCTTAAATCAAAAGTGACATTTGTTAAGGGAATGAATCAAAATAAGAAACATGATGTCAGTTTTTATTTGATTGTGTTTTAGTTTTATTGAAGGTTTTGATGATGTTCTCGTGTCTCTCTCTGGTCCTGTAGGTGTGCAGCACGAGTCTGGAGCGTCAGACCTTCTTCTCCAAGAAAGACAAGCCCTTGTGCAAGAAACACGCTCACACCGTCCAGTTCTGATCTCACAGTGAAACGCTTGCTGGTCATATTTGACTCTTGTGAGATTTATTTTAGTACATGAATGTTTATGAGAAGAGAGATATTTTCTTCAGTTTCCCTCATCATGAGATCAGAAACTGCTTCCCTGAATAAGGCTTGGTTTCATGTTCAGTGTTGCATTTTGGGTGTTTTTGTCTGTTTTAGAGCGAGTATATCATGCGATGCAGTGTTTAACTGAGATCTTTACCATGATTGAAAATGATCTTGACATGCAAAAGATTTTTCATTTGTTATTTTTAGCATGACAGAAGTTCATATTCTATTTTCCACATGTATTTAAAGAGCCACGACTCTGTGCTAATATATTTTCACACTCGTGAGATCAGTGTGTGTGTGTTGAAGCGTTCGGACGGCCGTCTCTCTCCTGCGTCCCGCTGCAGTACATCCAGCTCTCTCTATGCTGGTATAACTTATATTTATTGAGGCGGGACGGAAGATTTCAGGGCTTTCCAGGGGCTTTGAGCCTATTTTACTTTCAGAGCGGTGATATTTAATGTTTTTTTGAGTTATTTCTGTGCTCTTTTATCCGTGTCAGGTTTGTGGGATGTCTGATTGTCTCTGTGACTTTATTTGTATTAATATACAAAAATGTTTCATATTTAGGCCTAAAGTCATTCAGACTGTCTTCTAATCGTTAGCACTCATTTTCGAGCTAATAAGGGTCAGTGGTTCATGGGCATCTTTATTCTCTTTGTTTGTTGACTGTAATTCACTACTTTATTCTGAGATGGGATGAAAAATAAAACACTGTTCTTCTCAAAGTCTCATAGTGTGATTTAAAATGATTTTTTTTTATGCAACAGATCACATCCACTGAAAACAGTGCTGTTATCATTAACTAAACTTAAACCATAAAAAAAAAAATATTGCTTGAAATTATAGATAGATAGGCGTGTGCGTGTGTGAGCGTGCATATGCAAAGATGACAAAAAGGTATTATTAATTAATAAATACCTCCGTCATAATCGTACAAGTGTCTATTTTAGTAAATGGAATACGTTTAGAATACATTTCTGAAAACATAGGAATTCGATACATTTAGTCTCTGAAGACATGTCCTCTGGTGTGACACCATATCTTCATTTGAAATCAGCCAATTAGTTGAAGGACTCCATTCATGGTCGTGTTCCTGAAGCCCATGACACGAGCACATGTGGTCAGTTTTTCTCTCAGAATTGTTAAAATATTTAACTTTTTTGGAACCACTACAAAAGTGTTATGTTTTGTCCTTTGGTGTGACACCCCTAAATTATATTTTTCATTAAAAACTGCATGTTAAACTACATAATCATGGAACATGATGCAGATGTGTCTTGCAAGCCGCTAATGACAGGTTAGCTTGGTACAGCAAGGTCATTAATTGACAGGAAAATGTTGAAACGCCAGTACGGTCACACCACAGGACAAAGACGTCACACCAGAGGACAAGGTCTCTTTAAAAAGCATTTTATAATTAAATAAGATTTGTTTAACTCATTGTTATTCTTTTGATCATTTTCAGTGTTCATAAATGCAATATCATTAATTAAACTATTTTCCGATGTTTTTGCAGAAGTACTGTTATAAAGTGTCATGAAAATAAGCATAAAATGTGATGCTTTGTTTTTGAGACGGAAAGCATTGAGGGAGAGAAATTAGTGGAAGAGAGAGGACACGGAAATATAGATTAACAGAGATCCTAAGAGAACAATGCAGAAAGTAAAAAGAATAAAAATGATGCCTTAAAATGAGTAGCCAATATAGTTAAAAAAATAAAATTAAAAAAATTCCTATCTTAATGAATATAGTTTGAATATCAATCATATTTAGCTGTGCTGCACATGCAGCGGGGGGCTAGAAGAGTTTCAGTAACACACTGAGTGACTAAGAGACTAAATTTTGTTGATAAATTATTTTTTGTTTTGTTTAAAAGAAACATGTTGATATTGATACTTTCTCCTTTGACATGTTCAAAAATGAAATAGAAATAATTTAATAGCTACCATTTCTGTCCTTTAGTGTGACACACATTAAAGAACCACAGATTTGTTTTTGTCTCAAAATATCTTTAAAAAAAACAAAACAAAAAAAACAGTGGAGTATTGCAATAGGGGAGATAGAAATATCACTCAACTTAAAATGGTATAATTTTCAGCAGTTTTGAACAGATGACAGCAAAGTTTGTCTTGAAATTGTCCAACAAGTCATAGGGGAAAAAATTGTTAATTATAATTTCATATTAAATAAATAGCACTATATGAAAATAAGCGTCTTACAATAAAGATAAATCTCTCTCTTGCTATTTATGTAATATTAAGAGTTTTTTTTCTTAACTTTTGCTATGTCACACATTTATGGTACAGTTCAGTAAAAGTGTTACAAGAATTGACAAAGTTAGTGACCCTTTATATTTTCTCAAAGATCAGACCACACTACATAAATATACGCAGATTTTTTTTTACAAATAAAGCATTTTTTACTGCCTATTTGTCAACTATCCATATGTATGTGTATATATACAGGTGCTGGTCATATAATTAGAATATCATCAAAAAGTTGATTTATTTCACTAATTCCATTCAAAAAGTGAAACTTGTATATTATATTCATTCATTACACACAGACTGATATATTTCAAATGTTTATTTCTTTAAATTTTGATGATTAGAGCTTACAGCTCATGAAAGTCAAAATATTAGAATATTACTTAAGACCAATACAAAGAAAGGATTTTTAGAAATCTTGGCCAACTGAAAAGTATGAAAATGAAAAGTATGAGCATGTACAGCACTCAATACTTAGTTGGGGCTCCTTTTGCCTGAATTACTGCAGCAATGCGGCGTGGCATGGAGTCGATCAGTCTGTGGCACTGCTCAGGTGTTATGAGAGCCCAGGTTGCTCTGATAGTGGCCTTCAGCTCATCTGCATTGTTGGGTCTGGTGTCTCTCATCTTCCTCTTGAGATTCTCTCTGGGGTTCAGGTCAGGCGAGTTTGCTGGTCAGTCAAGCACAGTAACACTATGGTCATTGAACCAGCTTTTGGTACCTTTGGCAGTGTGGGCAGGTGCCAAGTCCTGCTGGAAAATGAAATCAGCATCTCCATAAAGCTTGTCAACAGAAGGAAGCATGAAGTGCTCTAAAATCTCCTGGTAGATGGCTGCGTTGACTGTGGACTTCAGAAAACACAGTGGACCAACACCAGCAGATGACATGGCAGCCCAAATCATCACTGACTGTGGAAACTTCACACTGGACTTCAAGCAACATGGATTCTGTGCCTCTCCACTCTTCCTCCAGACTCTGGGACCTTGATTTCCAAATGAAATGCAAAATTTACTTTCATCTGAAAAGAGGACTTTGGACCACTGAGCAACAGTCCAGTTCTTTTCTCCACAGCCCAGGTAAGATGCTTCTGACGTTGTCTCTGGTTCAGAAGTGGCTTGGTAGCCCTTTTCCTGAAGACGTCTGAGCGTGGTGACTCTTGATGCACTGACTCCAGCTTCAGTTCTCTCCTTGTGAAGCTCTCACAAGTGTTTGAATCGGCTTTGCTTGACTGTATTCTCAAGCTTGCGGTCATCCCTGTTGCTTGTGCACCTTTTCCTACCCAAATTCTTCCTTCCAGTCAACTTTGCATTTAATATGCTTTGATACAGCACTCTGTAAACAGCCACACCTTTCAGTAATGACCTTCTGTGACTTACCCTCTTTGTGGAGGGTGTCAGTGTTTGTCTTCTGGATCATTGCCAAGTCAGCAGTCTTCCCCATTATTGTGGTTTCAAAGAACAAGAGATACCCAGAATTTATACTGTAGGGATGGTCATTTATTCAAACTCAAATGTAAATATTCTAATATTTTGAGATACTAATATTTTTGACTTTCATGAGCTGTAAGCTCTAATCATCCAAATTAAAAGAAATAAACATTTGAAATATATCAGTTTGTGTGTAATGAATGAATATAATATACAAGTTTCACTTTTGAATGGAATTAGTGAAATAAATCAACTTTTGATGATATTCTAATTATATGACCAGCACCTGTATATATATATATATATATATATATATATATATATATATATATATATATATATATATATATATATATTAATTTTAGTTTTTATGGCTTTAGTTTTATATAACTATATATATATAAATAGTATTTCGGTGATACTAAAATGTCACTGCATCATCAGAAACACGTTTGCATCACTACTGTAAATGCTTTAATAATGAGTGTCATTGTATATTTTCCGGGTCACCTGAGAGCGATCCTTCGGTCTCCAGATCCCAAACCATCACTCCACCGCAACCACACGACCTGTGTCGCCTTTCATATGATGCCGGATCATTTTCAGTCACTGGGAAATGGATATTAGCAAACACTCAGCGTCTTCCGGTAATGATTGAGTTTGCCAGTAGGTTGCAGTGCATGTTTATGATGATCAGATTATAAAAGTCCTCCTCCTCTTCTAAAAAAAACTGTTAGACATTCTGCACCTGCTCCATGAGTATGTGTGTGATCATGTATAGCCATTACATTTTTTTAAGCACTACATGAGTTTTATGCACAGAAATTAAAAGACTTTAAAGATGACTTTTAATGCTGTAAACGGTATTGTTTTAGTGGTTTGGATGGTTTGGTTCTCATTCAGCATCAGAAGTAAGTTCACATGCGAGATCTGAAAGAAAGAGTGAAAGTCCTGCACTGAAGCAGAAGCTCAAAACAACTAACTAGTTCAATGCTCTGAACTCAATTTGTTTTGTAAATGAATCCTGAATCTGATCTGTAGAGCAGCTCAAAAACCAAAACGTTAGTCACTTAACGTTTACAGCAGAAAATACAACAATATAACGTATGTTAACAAATTTGAGTCCACTTCAACCTTGAGAGCGTTTTATTGCTGTTTAATTAATCAGGCTGTGTGAGGAGTGAAGGTTTGGACACCACAGATGTTTTTGAGGAGTAGGTGAAGTTTCACAATAATTTAATGAATTTATTCACATAAATACAGCGATCTGTCACGCCACAATAAAGATCTTGAAAATCACATTATTGTAAGACACATAATTTGTGTTTCGTTATAAAACTGATTTTGAAAGCTGAGACTTTGTTTTATATTAAAAGCACAAAGCTTAAGCTATTGCTATTGTGTGGCTGGCGCACTACAAATAATGAATGCAATGGAATACATTAAATATTATTTCCAAGCATACTGTCCCCGCGAGTATGGCTCATGGTATGATTTCTGCTAATAATCCCACATAGCTATATTTGTAGTGTATTAAAAAAGGGTTAAATAAGAGAGTTACAGCGTCCCCCAAAGGAATATCGATTGAGTGTGTGAGCTGATGTTAAGATAGACAGTTGTTCCTGTTCAGTCTGTTAATAAATATCATATTCTTGATATTAAGCTGTTCCCGCGAGTCCTTAAAATTGACATCCCAGTAAGATGATGCGGCCGCTCGGACGCAACAATATTCAGATCAATTCCGGTGGCCTGCAACTTCTCCCGCTGCTCTCAACGCGGGCCATCTGCATGCGCGATATAGGCTATATACTCTCAAAATATTATAACTTTCATTTCTATTATTTAAATTCTTGAAACATTTCAACTTTATTCTCGAAACATTTCAACTTTATTCTCGTAATATTTTGACTTTATTCTCGAAAGATTTCGACTTTATTCTCGAAACATTTCAACTTTATTCTCGTAGTATTTCGACTTTATTCTCGAAACATATCAACTTTATTCTCGTAGTATTTTGACTTTATTCTCGTAGTATTTCAACTTTATTCTCGTAGTATTTCGACTTTATTCTCGAAACATTTCAACTTTGTTCTCGTAATATTTCAACTTTATTCTCGTAGTATTTACTTTATTCTCGTAATATTTCGACTTTATTCTCGAAACATTTCTACTTTGTTCTCGTAATATTTCGACTTTATTCTCGTAGTATTTCAACTTTATTCTCGTAGTATTTCGACTTTATTCTCGTAGTATTTCAACTTTATTCTCGTAGTATTTCGACTTTATTCTCGAAACATTTCAACTTTGTTCTCGTAATATTTCGACTTTATTCTCGTAGTATTTCGACTTTATTCTCGAAACATTTCAACTTTATTCTCGTAATATTTCGACTTTATTCTCAAAAGATTTCGACTTTATTCTCGTAGTATTTCGACTTTATTCTCGTAATATTTCAACTTTATTCTCGTAGTATTTCGACTTTATTCTCGTAATATTTCACTTTATTCTCGAAACATTTCTACTTTGTTCTCGTAATATTTCGACTTTATTCTCGTAGTATTTCAACTTTATTCGTAGTATTTCGACTTTATTCTCGAAACATATCAACTTTATTCTCGTAGTATTTTGACTTTATTCTCGTAGTATTTCAACTTTATTCTCGTAGTATTTCGACTTTATTCTCGAAACATTTCAACTTTGTTCTCGTAATATTTCAACTTTATTCTCGTAGTATTTCGACTTTATTCTCGTAATATTTCAACTTTATTCTCGTAATATTTTGACTTTATTCTCGAAACATTTCTACTTTGTTCTCGTAATATTTTGACTTTATTCTCGTAGTATTTCAACTTTATTCTCGTAGTATTTCGACTTTATTCTCGTAGTATTTCAACTTTATTCTCGTAGTATTTCGACTTTATTCTCGAAACATTTCAACTTTGTTCTCGTAATATTTCGACTTTATTCTCGTAGTATTTCGACTTTATTCTCGAAACATTTCAACTTTATTCTCGTAATATTTCGACTTTATTCTCAAAAGATTTCGACTTTATTCTCGTAGTATTTCGACTTTATTCTCGAAACATTTCAACTTTATTCTCGTAGTATTTCGACTTTATTCTCGTAATATTTCACTTTATTCTCGAAACATTTCTACTTTGTTCTCGTAATATTTCGACTTTATTCTCGTAGTATTTCAACTTTATTCGTAGTATTTCGACTTTATTCTCGAAACATATCAACTTTATTCTCGTAGTATTTTGACTTTATTCTCGTAGTATTTCAACTTTATTCTCGTAGTATTTCGACTTTATTCTCGAAACATTTCAACTTTGTTCTCGTAATATTTCAACTTTATTCTCGTAGTATTTCGACTTTATTCTCGTAGTATTTCAACTTTATTCTCGTAATATTTTGACTTTATTCTCGAAACATTTCTACTTTGTTCTCGTAATATTTTGACTTTATTCTCGTAGTATTTCAACTTTATTCTCGTAGTATTTCGACTTTATTCTCGTAGTATTTCAACTTTATTCTCGTAGTATTTCGACTTTATTCTCGAAACATTTCAACTTTGTTCTCGTAATATTTCGACTTTATTCTCGTAGTATTTCGACTTTATTCTCGAAACATTTCAACTTTATTCTCGTAATATTTCGACTTTATTCTCAAAAGATTTCGACTTTATTCTCGTAGTATTTCGACTTTATTCTCGAAACATTTAGACTTTATTCTCGTAATCTTAGATTTTTATTTTTATTTTCTAAGGTGGCACTAAAACGCCGTCAGAAAGATCTAACCTAAATCAAATGATTCACAATCCTCTCAGTCCCTATATATATATGTATATACTGATTCGCTCAAATGAAACGATTCATTCAGGAATTACATAGTAATATAGTATATAGTACATTGATAGACGGTCCTGAATAATTGAATCTATTTTGAGGTCTCCATAGCGCCACCACCAGTTCAAAAAATCACTTTTCTTTTTGTTGTGACAGTTACAGTAGATGTGTTTGATAAAACTGTATTTCTTATATTAATTTGAGGTTCAGGTGATGTAGGCTACAGTAGGTGTACTGTATATTATATAGCTACCTACTATATTAAATAATATCCGGTATAATTTCAGGTTGTTTGAAAGGGCAGTTTTAGATTAGGTTAATATTTAGTATTTTTGTATTATATATATGATGTTTTTTGATAGTTTCTACCCGTCTCTGTGAGGTTTATGTTTTTTCATTTATATACTTTATGGTATAGTTTGAGGTATAGTGAGGTTGTTTTTGATGGTGAAGAGGGATGAGGAGCTTGTGTTGAGGTGTATTTCTCTGAGGCGTCAGTGGTTGGAGCCACACACACACACACACACACACACACACTCACTCACACTCTCTCTCTCTCTCTGAAGGAAAGAACACCAGCTTTCCTCCTTGAGTTGGGCAGAAGGAGTGCGTTTAATCTGAGCACGAACGGCATCGAGTCATTTATCGCTGGATGTTTGTGTGCAGCGGTCGCTCTGGAGGAGCTCAGGACGCTTTCTGACGGACTTTAGAGGATCGTGAGTGAAGGTGAGGGTTTGAACGCCAGTCTGACACGTTCACGGAGACTTTTAGGGTTTAGTCCGCCGTGTTTATCGATAGTCTCGCTGTCGGTCTGTGATCCAGGGTGTTTGTTTCGGGCTCGCGCTCGTATTTGCGAAAGTTTCTCGTGAATCTCGGGATCATTCTCACAAGCAGCTGTCAGCGCTTAGTTTTACTAGTTTAAGGGAAATTAAATAGGTCTGTTGTGATGAACGGAAAACATCATTGGAGTAAGAGATTCTACTCATGCATCTGTGTCCCTGCAGCACAAAAGCAGTCATAAGCAGCACAGGTATATTTGGAGCAATAGCCAACAATACATTGCATGGCTCAAAATGATCAATTTTTCTATTAATGCCAAAAATCACGTTCCATGAAGATGTTTTGTTTACCGCAAATATATCAAAACTTAACTTAATTTCTGATTAGTAATATGCATTGCTAAGAACTTAATTTGGACAACTTTAAAGTCAATATTTAGATTTTTTTGCACCCTCAGATTCCAGATTTTCTAATAGTTGCATCTCAGCCAAATATTGTCCGATCCTAACAAATCTTATTTATTCATCTTTCAGATTATGCATAAATCTCAATTTTGACACGTATGACTGGTTTTGTGGTCAAAGGTCACACATGCATTTGAACATCAAGAGATGTTTTAATCTGTGTTTATTCTTGAATTAGCTGCTTTTAGATTTTCAAGCATGCATAGGCCTATTTTGATGATTAGTAATGAAACCGAACACATCCAGCTCTCTTTGTTTAGGTTTAGGTTAGCAATTATTGGAAGTTTTTTGACATGTTGATGAATTGCAGTTTGATTAGGGATGATTCCTGAAGGCGTTTTACCGCTTGATTCTAGGCCTATTAAATGATATTGCATAACTCCTGGGGATATGATTTATTGCTTCTCATCAAGGTCTTATGAAATATTCCATTTGATTGTTCTTGTAGATGTTGAGAGATCTGAACATCGTAAAACCATAAGGAGCTTCGTTCATCTGCAGACTGAGGTAAGACAATCGGTCAAAGACTTTAGCCGTCGGTGCGAGACCAAACCGAAATGTGTTTTTCGGTGGCTGATGTTTTCATTTCGCCTTTGATTCCTCCAATATTGAGTCATTGGTTAAGTTTTGCTTTGAATGCTTGGTTAAGAAATGTGTCATTTCTGCTCCGTTAGTAAACTTAACTACAAAAATAATAATGACTGTTATCAAACCGTTTCCTCAAACACTCCCCTCACCTGCCATTGGTCAGTCACGTGGGTAGCCCCGCCCCCGAACTCACACCATTGGTTGAGTCAGAAGTTGAGCCGCTCTACAATCAAATCAGCGTTTTTGAAAGTGTTTAATGCTGAGCAATGATTAATCACATCCAAAATAAAAGTTTTTGTGTAGGCCTACATTATGTGTGTACTGTGTATATTTATCATATTATATAAATACACACATGCATGTATATATTTAAGAAAAATGTTATGTTTAGATATTGAATATATTTATATACATGTAAACATTTTCAAAATATATACTGCATGTGTGTGTCTTTACATAATAAATATACACAGAACACACACATATTATATAAACAACACATTTTATTTTGGATGCGATTAATCGTTGCCCAGCACTAGTTTAAAGTGTAATTTGAGATGTGAGAAAATATTTTAGCATTGAATAAATGACACACTTCAGTTTTCAAGATAAACATGTTTATTTATACTCTGTATTTCACACGGGTTAATGAGCGCTGTGTGATTTGGAGGCTGATTTTCCCACGAGGGAGAACTCATTACATCTTTGGGTTCAGGGCTTGTGTTGGGAGTACTAGTTTATTTACTGGAGCACTAGTTCGTTTACTTCCTGAATGCTATGCAGTATGCAGCTTTATACTGTATGCAATGATAAACAGAGGTGTGTGAGACTTGTTTGAGAGCAGTAATATGATTTTCTGCCATCTGTGTAGCAGCTGATGAAGTAAAGAGCACAGATTTGTCATCCTCGTCCTTGGATCTGATCTGACCTCATGGTTTTTGGCCGTCTTTAGTCGTAGCGTGTGTTGTGATATCCGTGAGTATCGTGTGTCTGATAAGCAGTTCTTTGGGAGCGTGTCGGTGTTATTGAGTGTCAGCAGCTACAGGAGTCATTTATACTGTGGCGTAATGAGAGAAAGCCATTACAGGGCCTGATGTGTGTTTTGGGTGGGATTTCTAAAAGCCTGCGTGTGGGAAAGTGCTCATTTTGTCTGTGTGGTCTTGGTTTGGCGGCCGTAGGCTTGTTTGAATTAAACCCAGTGGGCTGGCGCTGTTTTACTGCTTTTATTTCACTGTGGCGTCGTTCGGTGTGAAAAAGTGCCACGATACCACGCTCTGTTCGTTAAATTCTGATGATGTCACGTCATTACAGGACATTATGCGTTTTAATGGCCGATTCCAATATTAGAAGAGCAGGTGGGCAATATAAAGATGATATTTATTGCAAAATAAACCCAGAGAGTAGGGGTGCACTGTTTGAGGGCAACAGTCTAATTGCATTATTTATTTATTTTTTTACTAAAAATTGTGATTGATTTAAAATGTCTTTTATTTATTTAATTTTTTTTAAATGCTCTTTTTTCTCAGCTTGTGCATAATACTATAAAAAGGAATAATTATATGATATAATAATTATATTAAAAAGTAATAATTTTAAATAATAATTTATATTTAAAAAATTTAAACAAAATTAAATCATTTACATTTTACCTTAATTTATTGGTTTAATATAATTAATTTTAATTGTTTTTTTTTTAATGGCTTCAGTGATTGTCTGTAGGGCTGCACAGTTTGGCCAAATTTTTGTGATGTGACTACAAAATAATATTAATTATTATATAAAAAGTACTACTACTAATTATTATTATTAAACAATAAAAAAAAGTAACTTATTTTTTTATTGTATCAATTTTTTTATTGTATAAAATACATTTTATAATTAAGTTTAATTTATTAATTTTATTAATATTTATTAATATTAAAATTTATTAATAAGTTTCATTTATTTTAATATTACATTTACATTTATTTTTAATATAAGATGCTGAGTGTAAATGAACACTTATTTACAATGTTTATATTTATGGAAAATAAATATAAATAAATATCTTAATACTCAAAATATTCCTATAAATGTGGATTATTTATTAAGAATAATATTGAAAAAGGTAGAAAGGTGGAATGATGTCTTCAGTGAGTCAGCTGAACGTGATGATGATAATCTCAAAATAACCTGAATATTGTCTGCTTGTTTTGCATGACGCTATCTGGCCGTCCGTCTCTCAGAATCAAATCTTCTGCAGCACTTGTGTTTGTTCCTGTAGTCTCTTATCTCATTACAGTCACTCTAAAAACCCTCAGCTTTGTTTCCCAACATCTCTCAGATGTTTAATGTCGCTATTGTGCGCGTGGACACCGCCGAACACTGCGCCTTTGTGCTCTGAATCTGCATACCCCAAGGGCTTCTGGGAGAATTTAACAAGCTTCTGATGTTCCTGGAGAACGGAGGCGTGTGAGATTCCTTCATCAAGGTGAATTTCCAGCCTGGAGCTGCAGAGGTCAGAGTTTAGAGTCCGAATAATGAGCTCGGATCGTTCTCAGAAACACGACGTGAACTTTTAGGCCTGCTTTATGTTATTTACACATAAGAATGGCATAAAAACGTAGCATAATGTGAAAATGCAGCGCAAAAATGACTATTACTTATTGATATTTCATACAAGCTTTTGAACAGTAAGATTTAAAAAACAATTTTTAAGAATTTCTTCTGCTCACCAAGCCAAAATATTTCACAATATTATATTGTGAAATATTTTTACTATTTAAAATAACTGCTTTCTGTGTGAATATGTGTTAAACTGTAATTTATTTCTGTGATGCAGCTGTATTTTCAGCATCATTACTGCAGTCTTCAGTGTCACATGATCTTCAGAAATCATAATAATATGCTGATTTGCTGCTCAACAAACATTTATTATTATTATTATTATTATTATCAATATTTAAAACAGTTGAGTACTTTTTTTTCAGGATTCTTTGAATAGAAAGATCCTAAGATCAGCGTTTATCTGAAATAATTCATCAAAGAAACCTGAAAACATTCTATTCAACTGTTTTCAACATAATAATAATAAATGTTTCTTGAGCAGCAAATCAGCATATTATTATGATTTCTGAAGATCATGTGACACTGAAGACTGGAGTAATGATGCTGAAAATACAGCTGCGCATCACAGAAATAAATGACAGTTTAACAGATATTCACATAGAAAACAGTTATTTTAAATAGTCTTTTTTTTGGATCAAATAAATGCAGGCTTGGTGAGCAGAAGAGAATTATTTAAAAAAAACATGAAAAATCTTACTGTTCAAAAACTTTTGACTGGTAGTGTATATTGAATTTCCAACAAAATCACTATATTGTGAGTTATACGGTTATCATCAGCATATGAAACGAGTATTGTGTGTGTGTTTGTTGCGGCTCGGGGTCGCAGCTGCAGTCTAAGCTGCTTTAGCTGACCTTTGACCCCACTTCCGCTCGTGTAATTGCAGGAAGTGAGTGTGGCCAATGAGAGCAGGGGATTGTGGGTGAGCATTAATGAGCACAGAGGTGGCAGTGTTGCTGAAGGGGAGAACAGAAAGAGCTGTGCGCACAGTCATTTATTTGAAATTTATGCTAGTGTTGTCTGCATGATTCATAACTAAACATTTACATCACGTGAAGAAAATGTATGTGGTGTTTGGATGTGCAAAATCCACCTTTATGGTTGCCAGGGTGCTACACTGTTGCTAAATTATTAACTGGGTGGTTGCTATGTAATTTGTTACTGTCTCCAGTGAAATGAGTCCATGTTAATATTGATGTTAATATTATTGGTTAATATTGGAATGGAATATCAATATTATTTAGCCCTGTATAGCCTTGATTTCATCAGCAGAAAAGCAGTTTTTAGAAATTTGTTACATTTTAATGAATACTTATGTAAGTCTATTGTAGTGTAAAAATTAGTGTTAAACATATTAACACTATTTTTTTCACAATATTATATTTTATATTATTCAGTTATAATGTATTAGTATTAAATATAAATTTTTAACTTCTAAATGTTTAATAATATTTTTATAAATATTGCTTATGTAATACAATTAAAAATAATAAAACAATTAAATAATAAATATAATAAATAATTAATATATAATTAAAAGTAAATTATCTATTATTATTATTATTATTATTCAATAATAATTTAATATTAAATAAAATATTTAATATATTTAATGTTATTGTTTATAAATATTTAATAATAAAATTAAAAATAAAAATGATTTAAAAGTAAATATTTAATTTAAAAGAAAATAAATTATTATTAGTATTATGTAATATTATTTTTAAATATATAAGAATATTGAATTTATGTAATAGTATTTTGTATGTAATAATATTTCATTATAAAATGAAAATTGTAGTTTTTATCAACCAATATACTACATAAAAATAAGCAACAATATTGAACTATTTACATACTTTAATTGTGTCTAATAACTCGCGCTGATGAATCATAGAATCACTTCTGAAAGTCAGTAGAATCACTTGTGACTTCTATCAGCGTGTGTATTTCCCGTAAACACATGAAGTGTCGCATGTGAAAGGAATAAAACCCGACTCATCTCAGATCTCTCGAGGCTCTGAAGATGAAAGCCGGCCAACTTTCTCACAGATGATTTGAATTATTATCTCATCAACGTGTCACACACTGCAAACGAAATGCGTCTGACTTTTGACTCGCTGACTGCGGCCGGCAGGAGATTTACGGCGCTCCGTCTTTGATTTCCCACCGAAACAATTCAGAGCCCTGCGCTTAATGCGTCCCGATGCATGCCATCCGTCCATCCATCGTTTGTTGATCGCAGGCTCTTCATGAAGAGCCGTTCTGTTCTCAGCAAGCATTTTAAAGACTGCCGGTAAGAGTGTGCGTGAATCACTCAGAGTGTCAAACGCTCCATTAATCCCCAGCACAGATGCATTATGGGTGGTGGGTTTAGAGAGGATGGCAGGACGCTGCTCTTCAGGGATTCGGAGAGAAGACTGGAGCCTGCACTCTTAAAAATAAAAGTGCTTAAAAGCTTCTTCACAGCGATGTCATAGAAGAACCATTTTTGGTTCCACAAGGAACCATTCAGTCAAAGAACCATCTCTTTCTTACCTTTTTATAATCTGAAGAACCTTTTTTCGCCACAAAGAAGCTTTTGTGAAACAGAAAGGTTCTTCAGATGTTAAAGGTTCTTTATGGAACCATTTAGACAAAAAGGTTCTTCTATGGCATCAAGCACCTTTATTTTTAAGTATGAGCGTATCCATCCTGAAGTATTGATATATCGATACTGATACGAGTATTGAAAGTATCGATACTCAAATAAAAATGAAGAGTTAACTCTGTTTTTATAAATTTTCTTAGTTTTATTGTGTTAGTTAGCTGTATTTTTTTTTAGTTATTATTATTTAATCAAAACAACCCAAATGCAGTTTGATTGATATTAATCGGAATGCAGGACAAAAAACATGATTTTGAACATTTTAAAAATAGAGTTATCTGTTTTTGAAAATTAAATCTTCAAATACACTGTAAAAAATGCCCGTGAGTTTAACGGTAAAAGACTGTAAAAATGCTACAGTAAAAATTGTTAACGGTAAGTTCCCCTACTATATACAGTGAAAAACTGTATTGGACATTACATGTAATTTTACGGTAGTTTACCGTTTTTGGAAGTGAAAAAGAATGTATAATTTACAGTGAATAACCGTAAATGGACATTCCCAGAATTCCCTGCGTTACACTTCAAATTAAATTATTATTTTTTTTTTTATAACTGTTTCTTGTTAGTTTTTTCAGTAACACTTTACAGTAAGGGTACATGAATTATCATGGACTAATGCCTAAATTAATACTTAAAGCTAAATAAAAATAAAACCTCAAAATCCACAAAGAACATTTGTAGAACAATCCGGAAGAAATGCCCGGAAATGTCACGGTTCTGGGAAGTGCACACACAATAAACGCGAAGACGAAGGTTCAAAGGGAATAAGAGATTTAATATAACTAGAGATGAGGAGGTTCACACACGGGGTAACATCAACAATAACCGACAAACTAGAACTCAAAGGACAGCAACTAATATAGCGCAGATAACGAGGGGCAGACAGGTGAACACAATGAAGGTGATTAACTAATAATAGACAATGGCAGAAACTGGGTCACACAGAGCACATGGGGAGCAAAACACACACAAGACAGTCCAGGGGCGTGACAGGAAACAGTTCACGTTTGGGATGATGCCGGAGTATTTCTTATTCTTTCTTAAAGAGGCTGTTTGATAAATGTTAATTAATGCATTAACTATCAAACATGTACTAACATGTAATTAAGGCTGCCGTTATTCATGCATGAATCCAGTTGTAGTTAATGATAGCTCTTCATTAATTCATGATTAGTTAACACCTTTAATAATCATTAGTATTTGATTAATTAAGTATTAATTTAGGCATTAATATACATGATAATTCATGTTCCCTTACTGTAAAGTGTTACCGTTTTTTCTTATCAGTTATGTTTATTAGGGTTGTATGTTACATCTAATGTTGTTAAATTAATGTTTATTGCATTATTTCGATTTCATGTGTGTTACCATTAGTGTTTTTGTGAACGACACTGTGCACCTTCTGTATATGTTATTATTTAAAAGTTTATATTTTTTATTTAAACAAATCGAAATTGTAGCTACATGTAAATTGTAGCTTCTTTAAATTGAACATTAAACGTTCATATTGATCATGTTCTATTCTGTAATGATAATATAAATCATACACTGTCAGAATAAAAAGGTTGTATTTTATGCATGCAACAGCCTGTCACTGGCAGTCCCTTATGAACATGAACCATACTTTTACTAAAGTGACTGTAGTTCAACTATAGTATTTGTAAATTTCCATGGTTACCACTACAGAAAGCATATTTTAACCATGTATCAACAAAAATATAACCTAATAAGTTGCAAAAGGCATACTGAATGTTAAAATGCATTTCAAATATAAAGGTGTGGGTCTCATTACCCATATTACTCTTAGTAATGCAATGTTAATAAATTTCATAATTTAAAAGTTTAGAAGTATGATATCGGTATCAATACAGCGTATCAAAACACTGCAGTGTTTTAGTCCACTTTAGAAGAATGTAAACATTCAAGGAACCATTTGTCGTGACAATCATACATTTCCAGTGTTTTTTTTTGTTAAAATAAATAATTTCTGAGTAGAGCTTGGCAATATAGCTAAAAAAAAAAATCCTAATTTTTTTAGGCTTTCAGCAATTATTTAATGTAACTCATTTATTTATGTTTAAAAATCTATGTGTGGTTTATTTTGTTTAAATTATTATTATTATTTTATTTTATTTTTTTGGTCAAAGAAACGATCATTGTAGCTAAGCAGATTAAAAATGTTTAATAAAAGAAGTAAAATATAAAAGTAGTGTTGTTATAAATATTTGACACTTTATTGTTATTTAATATTATTTTTACAAATCCTACTATTAAAATATAAATATTTAATGTTTTATTTTATACATATCTAATATGAATATTTAATAATAAAATCAAATGTTAATAAGTAATTGCATATTTAATTTAAATTAATTCAAATTATTATTATTATTATTATTTAATAATTTCAAAATAAATTTAAATATTTTATATTTTATAAACATGTAATTATGTTTTATCCATTTTAAATATTAATATGTAATACAATTAACAACTTTAATAATAAATAAATAAATTAATTTTATTTAATAAAATAGTAATTTAATAATGCATGCAATAACAATATGCAATATTCTTCAATAATGGTTTAATATTAAATATTAATATTTAATGTTTTATAAATCCTTAGTATTTTTATATTTAATAATATTATGTAATTATTAATAATAAACAAATATTTAAAAGTTAAATATAACTGTAGTTAAATATAGTATGAATATAGTAGATCATAAAAATAAGCATTTGTTTTTACAAAAACAAATAACATGAAAAAAAGCAGCAAAGTCTTGCAACTGAATCACTGAAGCAGACTCTTGAACTGATTCATTAAAAAACGAGCATTTGTTTGCTACTGAAGTTTAAATCAGATGCTATTAAACTATGATACTATTTTCCTATTTAATAAGCAAATAAAAAGCAGATTGCAGTATTTACAAAGTTGCTTCATTTTTATATCACAAAATCTTCATGCTTGTATCGTGACTGTTCAATATGTTGCGCAGACCGATATGAACCGCTTCTTGTTTCAGAAGCCAAACAGAAACTGTAATAGATTCACATTCGCAGGAAGTGCAGAGGACAAAACAGAAGAAACGAGCGACCGGGCTCACGATGGCTTTTCCATCTCGCTCGTCTCGGGTTTCTGGTTTCACAGTGGAGTTCAGGTATGTCTTTATGTGCCTCCCTCCATCCATCCATCATCCAAACACACGCACACGCTCCCTCATCCGCAGACAAAAGCTCCTGACAGGTTCCTGTGAAACCCAATCGCTCGCTGCTGCTGTTGAGACACAGGTCTGAGCTCGAGTCCGTCTGTCAGCGGATTAAAACAGACGCTTCACTCGCTGCTTGTGCTTATTTCAGTTCCACACGTTAAAGAAGTTCAGATGACCCACAAACACTCAGGATAGTCAGTGAAATGCAATAGATGTTCCTAGAAGTTGGATTTTTTCCCCAGTTTTGCTTTTTTTTATATAATGCAAATGCTTTATCAAAACATCTAACTTGTTTATGAATAAATGCATGAGATGAAACTGTTGTAGAAATCAGAATCATATTCGCGATGCTGAACAAACTCCCTCAAAAGCGCAGATAATTCATTTATTTTACATAATATATATAAATATAAAAATTTATAAATTTATTAAATGTATTAATTTTTATATTAATATCATCATTAATAATAATAACTAATAAAATGTAGTACAATACAAATATATATATTTTTTGTGATACACTGTCTCAGTCTAAACTACACTCTCACTGGTGTTTCAGGAAGACAAACTAATTAGAATATTATAATAATAACGACAGTAATAGCCATATATTGTAAAACAACTGCACTGTAAAATAAATGAAAATGAACAGGTGTATTATTCCTGCTTTACACTACAGTAGAGAAATCACAATACTTCTTTCCTCATTTCTACACTTGAGAGAGATATTTTGAAGTCGGACTGCGTTTAAGCCGCTCGCTGTCAGTAATTCATATTCTGCACTTTAAGCTTTTATTTTGAAGGAAACTCCAGCTTCAGTGAAAACAAAAACACGTCTCGCTACAAATCTAGTGAAACGCTGAAATAAAGCAGAACTTGGTTCCCAAACGCGCGCTAAACTCACAGAACGTGTAATAAAGGAGTCGACTTCATTCATTCAGTGAGACGCGGAAAACACCGGATCACCAGCTGATCGTCTGAACCAAGTGCAGCTTCGCTTTAAAACACACTTGATGAACAGATTATATTGTGCTTTGAGTTCCTTTCACAGATACTGCGCCAAAACACCACTTTAAACACAACTTTAAATATATATATTAAAAACTACACTTTTTGCTCAGAAGACCTATCGCTTCATATCATCATGTGATCGTGATAATATCCAGATATCGCTATATCACACTATTGATAATATCGTTACATCCCTACTAACTTCTGTAGTGACACTTTCCCAGTAAAATAGGAAGACAGGACTTAATTGGATCCATCAGGATTTGATTGGATCGTGAAAATCGGACTGTGATGTTGTTGCTGGCTAATAGTATTTTTCCTCATCCAGGTGGATTTGATGATGAAAGTTGTTACTTCGTGACATGCAGTTATTTTAGCATTTGAACAGCATGCGTTTAAATGTGTTAGATTGAAATGCACGCGTGAGATGGTTGTCTTTCACAGCCGTAGTTTCTCAGGCTGGATGTATTTGCATGCGTTGAGTGTAAGCGGATGTATAGGTCTGGTGTCACAGAGGTGGCCATCTTGATCCACTTTCAGTAAAGCTCAGGGCAATTAAACCCCCCTGTAGACCAGAGCGAGGACATTCAATCTGCGGATGAAAAGAAAAGAGGTGGCGAATTACTTCAAGCTGCCGGCCGGTGCGATGTCCAGCGAACGGGAGAAGACTCCCATTAACCAGAGAGATGCTGAAATCTAATTTCTCCAGCTCTGGGAAGCGTAATGTGATTGCTGGGAGAGCATCGGATGAGTCAGGACGTCTTGCATCACATATGGACTGAGGAAACTCTGAATGCAGGGTGAGAAAATCTAATTGTTCAGGGTCTTAATGTGTTCATTGAGTTTTCAAGAAATGAATCATGTCTGGAGGGACAGAAACACTCATCTTTTCCCTTCAGTTCTTCGGTGCTTTTTGTGAGGTCAGTGGGCATGAACAACGAGGCACTTATTTTATCATAAGATACTATGATAGTTTTTATTAATGTTTTATGTTGTTTACATTTTTTTTAAATTTATTATATATATTTTTTAAGATAAATGTCTATATAATTTGTATTATTATTTTGAATCATTTTGAATCCTTTTTTTTTTAACTATTTTTTTTCATTTTTAGTATTTTTTTTAAATAAATGTCTATATAGTTTTTATTAATTAATTTTTTTTTCATTTTAATTTGAACATTTTTGTGATTTTTGTTGTTTCTTTTGTCCTTTTTTAATAAACTTCTATAAAGTTTTTATTATTTCTGTTAGTTTTAGTTGTTTTTGTACATGAACTTAAACTAAATTTGTCTTGGCAACTAGCTTTTTATTTCAGTTAACATTTATTTTATTTCAAGTAATGAAAATGTTTTTATGGTTTTAATTTTAGCTTCAGTTTTAGGGATAGTTAACTATAACCCAGAATTATAAGAAGGGTCCAGAAGTCTCAAACCACTAGTAAAACTAATTGAATATAGTTTCTCATTTAAAAATATCTTGAAATAAATCTGGCCATCTGTACGAAGCATCACATGATCAAAAATCACAGACCAGAATCTGAAATATAATTTTTTGTCATATTGTAACTTCAGCAATATTTTAATTTATATTTTTCATTTTCATTTAAAAGTTTTTTCATATATATGCTTGTGCAGTTTTAATTTGAGTTATTTTAGTACATTAAGTTAAACTAAATAAAAATGAGTTAAAAATAGTAAAAAATGAATTTTATGTATTTTTTATAAAAAGATTTAAAATACTATTTATAATATTCACATTTTGTGAAAAACAAATATTTAAATAATTAAATATTTTTTTTTATTTTAAAAATAATGTTATAGCTGATTTTTTTATTTATTTATTTATTTTTCATAGTATGATTGATACATTTTATTGAATCCAATTAGGGCCAATTTGATCCAGAACAGAACAATCATGCCCAGAATAATATATTCAGTTCAATACAAGGCTAAAACGTTTTCGTTTGATCTCAGACTTTTTGTCCAGACTGTATGTTCCGGTTCATTTAGTGCAGAAGAGCGTGATGTTTTCTTCACGTGAAGTCCTCTCAGATGGACTCGACGAGCGCTCGCGGCGCTGAATAAACCAGATCTGTGTCCAGAGACGGGGACCTATTGATCTTGATATCGATCCATTTACAGCAGAGGTCTCGCTCCATCAGGTCTGTGTACACACCCTTCCCTCTGAGATCCAGAGCAATTAATCAGCTCCACGCTCGCTTCAAAGCTAATGAAGTCAGCGCCGCTGCTGGGAAAATCATTATGCCTTCAAATATGCCTCATTATTTAGACTGGAGGGGTTTTGCATATTTGCTTTGGGTTTAGGCTTGCTTCTCTATGACCTAACCACGATCATTGTAGTTTAAAAGGGTCGTTTCGTGGTAACGTGATTTTACTGCCTCTGTCAAACAAGTCATATAAGCATACTGTAGCTTTAAGAACTCAGAACCTCTCCAGTCCATATATGGAAATGAAATTCTAATGATTATGACATCAAAACCTTGAGCTCATTAACATATGACCTCCCACTTTAACACATGACCGTGAAAAGTGACTGAATTTGCATTGATGTATTAAAAGAGGTTTGTCATATGTTAATAAGCTCAAAGTTTTGGTGTCATAATCATTAGGATTTCCATATATGGACTGGAGAAGTTTTGAGCGCATGTGTTAATGAGCTAACGGTTGTGTCATAATCATTTCCAAATTGTAAAGATGTTTTAAAGGTACAGTAGCAAGAACAGCCTGTGCAGTTGTAAGTTTATACTAAATTGACTGCGTTTGATGCATAAAAATCTTATTTTATAAGAGAAACTTATTAATTTGATGGTAGACATGATTTTTCTGTCTGTCACAAATGAGTAAAATAAATGCACTGTAGCTTTAAGAACTCTAAAACTTCTCCAGTCCATATATGGAAATATATATGACATAGAAACCTTGAGCTCATTAACATATGCCCACTTTAATATATCAGTCAGAATACTGAACATGCAGTGATATGTAAATGTGGGCGGTGCATATGATAATGAGCCAGTGGGTGTGTCATAAGCATTCCCAAATCATATCAGAGATCATTTGCATATCTTGAAGATTGTAAAGAAGTCTTAAAGGTACAGTAGCATGAATTCATGGTAATTTCATGGTAAACATGATCTTCTGGCTCTTTCAAGTAAGTAGAATAACTTCTCCAGTTTATTGCATATTCATTATTCATCATACCATTGCATATATATATATATATATATATATATATATATTATTCAGCAGCTGGTTATTCAGCAAAAGTGACTAAATATGCGATGATCTATAAATGTGGGCGGTCCTATGTTAATGAGCTCATGGTTTTGATGTCGTAATCATTAGGATTTTGTTTCCCTACATGGACGGGAGAAGTTTCAAGTGCACACGTCTACGAGCCAGCGGTTGTGTCATAATCATTTCCAAATGAACGACAGTGTTGGTGCGTGAACGTTTGGCCGATCATATCAGAGGTCATTTGCATATCTCAGAGGTCATAAAGATGTCTTAAAGGTACAGTAGCAAGAACTAACCGTTTAGTTGTAAAGTTAAATGAAGTTACAACTGCTTGATGCATGAAACCTGATTTTATGAGTGTACTTCAGGGAGAAACTCAATGCTAGAGGAGTACGGCCCATTGCAGGAGGGAGCGTTATAGTATTTGGATGATATGTTGTGCTCTCGACTCGCGGCGGCTCTGGTTTCTGTCAGACGTCTGTGTTAAATAAGCTTCCTCTGCGAGTGCAATCGAAGGGTCATTCAGGGCATCTGCTCATGAAGTGCACTAGTAATGATTCGGATGTTGTTTTGAGTTCTTCTGATGAGGTAGACAATCTTCATTTTTGGCCGAAATAGCTGAAATTTGTCAAGTCTGCTAATGCTTCAGCCTGTCTGACTCAGTTTTGTTGTGTACCGCCCACTTTTCATGATCCAAGTTGGTAAAAGTCCCATTTTACATATTTGGTTTTGCTATTTTAATAACTTGTTTTATTAAGAAAGAGATTTCTGCAGCGCTATTGAGTGATGATTCTGCATTAAGGTAACTGAAATAACCAAAGTTGTGCGTTTGTAATCTAAATTGATTGAGAGAGAAAGATTATGATGCATAATATGAAAACAAACATTTTTTGCATTTGGATAACATGCATTTCATCATGCTTTTGAAAAACAAAAGCCACAATCAATAGGCTTTTTTCATACGGCATGATCAGACTGATTCAAAAGCAAATGATTCTTTTGAGCAGGTACTTTTAATGAATCAGACAAAAAAGACTCACAAGAACTAACAAGTTATCAGTTTGAATCACTTTAACTAATTGCATGATGTTTAATGGCATTAGTCCTTTACTAAGAAACAAGTACCATATTAAGTGACAGTGCTGTTTCTGAATCTACAGCTAAAGAAATGATATTTTACAGTAAGTTTGGAGTCTGAATGATTGAGTGCTGCAAATCAGTAAAATGATGAAACAGCTTTCCATTGTTTTGTTCTTTTCAGTACTTGATCAGAATGAGTCACAAGCAAATGGTTCCTTTGAATAGGTTCTTTTAATGAATCGTGAAGAGAGACTCACAGAAACAAACAAGTTTAAATCAGTTTAACTAATTACAAGTTTATGAAGTACAGTTTAAGGAATGTCTCTGGTTGTTCTGTTTTCTGGAGGCATTGAAGACGTGACATCAGGCAGTTGTGCTGCTTTACATATGATCTTTCTTGATGACGTTGGAGGTTTTGTGCTTTTGAATTTAATTAGCATTCCTGAGCCATTAAGTAACGAGCGTGCAGCTACAGGACCCGCCGTAAACAGCTGATTTGCGAGGATGTTTCTCATCGAGGGAGCAGGTACTCTCTCTTTCTCTGAGCGTCTGCTGGAGAAACGCAGAACCTGAAGGAATGCCAAGAATCCCTGTGTTAAAGTTCACACTATATCTCCATCTGCGCCTGGATGGCGGGAAATGGAAGACAGCTGTGCGAGAGTGTGTGTGTGTGTGTGTACAGTATGTGATCTGATGTGTTGTGCATGATGACAGACGCATGAATCACAGGATATTTGGCCGGTTTGAGATCATTGCCATTAGCCTGTAATAGGGCTGTACGATTTGGGGGAAAAAAGTTTATTGATATTTTTTTTTTTTTTTTTTGCAGATTTGCTGGGCTTTTTTGACTATTCCAGTTGTTTGGATAACAAAAAAATAAAAGAATGAATAAATAAATATGAATATATATATTAGTTATTATTAGTAGTATATACTCAAATGAGCAATTTCTATGATGCATTTAAGAGATGAACGTAACTTAGGGCTGCACCATTTTGGGGAAAAAAATGTACTACCAATTTGTCTGATAAAAATTGTATATACAGTTTAAAATGCAATGGGAAAAAGCTACAGATTTGCTGGTTTGTAATCATCTCAATATGATTGTAATAATACTATTATTATACAAATACTATTATTGCTGCAATAAGAATTATACATTTTTAGTAAAAATGTATTAAATATTTTCAGTAATAAAAATATTACTATTGTATTTTCACTGTAAAATAACAAATGTAGTATTTAAGAAAAAATATATAATTTATTTTACATTAAAACGGTACAATTACAATGCGATTGGGGGAAAAGGTACAGGTTTGCTTGTATGTAGGGGCAAAATGTGATTATATATATCAGTATGACAAAAATAATAATAATAATTCTCATATTGTAATTATCATTATAAATAAAAATTATTAGTAAAATATTTTTAATGATAAAATATAACTATTGTAATTTCAGTGTAAAATAAAACGTACTATTTAAGAAATAAATACCATAATAATTTTATTTTACAGTAAAACTTACTGTAAAATTGCTGCTCTGAGATGTTGAAAAACCCGGATCATGAGCTGCTCGTGTGTAAATGAACACAGTGCCGCGCTTCACTCTGAAACAAGCAGTGCATGTGTTTATTTGATTAAATCACAGCCATTTTTGATGTGATGATCACACTAAGCCATGTCATGATTATACAACCTGAGATTGTAGGGTTGTCCACTTGACAGACAAAGCTTCCCCAGAGCAACAACTTTGCTGTTTTCAGTTTTGAAGGTCTTTTTGTGAGTATTTTCAGTAAGTGTTGTAAAACTGGCAGCAGTTTCAGGACAGGTTTGCGTTTGTCCCGCCGGTGTGTGTGGAGAGCTTTCAATGAAGCATTAATGTGAGCTTTTAAGGGAAGCGCTGGCCGAGTGTGTTTACTGAAGCTGTCAGAGGAACGTCCAGACAAAGCTCCTCTGGCTCCGAGTCCTTCTGGCTTCAGACACATCGCCTTTTTCCACTTTAAAAACACCGCTCGGAGCCGAGGTGCATTTCATTTGTTTTGTGTGTCAGTCAAAGAGAATACGGACCTTTTTCACATCCCTGGGTGAAAGTCATCATAGTTAACTTCATAAGCAGTGAATGGGAGAGTACCACTAATATATATTTTTTTGCATTCTCATTTGCTCAAAAAGCAAAAGAAAAACTCCACGATAGTATTTTTACGACTTTCAATAAAATCCAAAAAACTGATAACGGCAGTCAGAAGAGAGAACGATGTCAAATTTACCGTCGCTCCCAAAGACGCTGCATTAGAAACACCCTCGCATTAGCGTTAACTAGTTTTTTTGCAATTTGATGCAAAAGGGATACAATACAAAGTATAAAAAAATAATAAAAAATATCACAACACTCACTGAGAGATCACAAATCTCTATATTTTAGCAGGAGATAAAAACCTTCACATTTATTAAATTTTTTTTTTAAAGTGAAGAACCTTCTTTTGCCACAAAGAAGCTTTTGTGAAACAGAAAGGTTCTTTATGGAACCATTTAGACAAAAAGGTTCTTCTGTGGCATCGTGAAGCACCTTTGTTTTTAAGAGTGTACTTTAACTTTTGAAGACTTGCGATGCTGATGAGCGTTAAGCGCGTCATCACAGGCTTCAGAAAAGGGTTCATTGTGTGGCTGTTAGATTGCACTCTTTTTGGCGTTTGGGAGCTTCATACGCGTTTGTAATACAAGCCTGTGTGCTTCCTGCAAGCGGTTTTGACAGAGAGCGACTGTGAGGGGAAAACAGATGATATTTGACTCTTTCATGCGCACTTCATCCATCTTTTCAACCTGTTTTCGATGAGAGATTCAAATGCGTTTCACATGTGCTGCACTGCGTTCATAGCCTCCTCTGTTTCCTCCAGATTATCAGCTGAAGTTTGCATGTGATCGGTGTGTGCGTGATGGACGAAACCTTTGCATATTTGCATAATTCAGATTGGATCATTTGGATGCAGCTGCAGAGGTGCATGACTCAATGTGCCCTGATTAGATGTTTCCTGGAACACAGACCATTCTGAACCTGCTCACATTGACTGAACACGAACTTTGGTTTGTTTTTGACGGGAATATTTTTAATATTTGTAAAGCAAAAGAATATTTTAATAGCATGCATAGTGCATTCATGTACAGATTGGATGATGATCAGATCTCTTTGTGTCAGACACAAATCTCACTGGATTATTACAATTAATGACAAAATGAATGTTTGGGAATGTATTTGCTACTGACACACTACAGCAAAAGATAGAAATAACTGGCTTAGCTGCTGAAAATACTAGTGTTCTAATCATTTTAGCCACCACTGTATATATTATTTTTTAAATATATTTATTGTTTTTTTTATTACAATTTTAAATATTTTAGAATTGTGTGTGTATAATATATATTATTTTTAATTACATTATTTTTTAAATATATTTATTGTTTTTTTTATTACATTACAATTTTAAATATTTTAGAATTGTGTGTGTATAATATATATTATTTTTAATTACATTATTTTTTAAATGTACTTAAATAATTCAAATATTGTGGAATTGTGTGTATAATATATTCATTTTTAATTGCATTAAGTAAAAAAACTTAAATATTTTAGAATTGTGTGTGTGTATAATATATATATAATATATAATATGCTTTTTAATTTATTTATTTTAATTTAAATAGTTTCATAAAGCAATGCATATAAACATGTGCATATATATTTGTTATATTATAAATAATAAATCACAAACAGTTATAAATGAAAAGTATGCATATATTAATTAGTATATTAATTAGTTTTTCACTTAATTTTTTACAATTAATATTTAAACAAATATTTTCAGTTATTTTACTTAAGTTAAATTTTTTCATGAAACAATTAACGCAGTCATATTTGCCCCTAAATAAATTTGGAATATTGGAATGGAATGCTATTGAATTATTTTCACTTAACTGCACCAATTCAATAAGAACCAACAATATATTTACCTGCGTATGTTTTTAATAAAACATTTAAACCATGAAAAACCTTATGAGCATTTTTGAGCGATGTGCTCTGTAAGTCAGTTTTGAATCGATTCATTTGAACTGACTCACAGAAATGATTTGAACACAGTATTCTAGTTCTCTTCAGTTCTGCTGTTGGTCAATCGGGCCGCTGTTCGACTCGCTGCACAATGACTCTCATTGAGGCGCGCCGCAGTGCTTTTTTTGGAGTGGCGGATGGAAAGTGTGCAGCTGGGAAGGTTCCCCTCAATCAAACGACATATTAATAGCCAAGTGACACACGGCACAGGTTGAGCGGCGCAGGAATGCCTGGCAGATTTCTGCACATATTGTTGGGATTAGGACGCTGGCCAAAACAAATCACCTCGAGTCGGTGGGCAGTGCAGACAGGGTTTCTCTGCAGCAGAAGTCGCTGTGAGATGTTCGTCTGACGCTCGCTGTCGTTTTCTGACTTTAATTTGTGCATCTTGGCTGCGGTTCATCTCGGACCGGTGGAGCAGCTGAATAAATACACAAATGAATCCATTTCAGTATCAAAACTCGCTTGCAGGCGATGGCCAAATAAAACACAGTGTCCCTCCGTGATGTGTTTGGCAGAGACGCAGCTTATCTTTTATCTTAAAGGAGTAGGTCACTCAAAAATGAGAAATCTGTCATCATTTACTCCTGTCGTTTCCAACCTGTTTGAGCTTTTAACCCTCGTTCGGGTTTGTTTTGACCTGAAAGAGATGCGAAAAAAAAGCATAGATTTAGTAACGATTAAAATTTGCAAACGCTTTGAGAACCTCAAAATCCACATCATTTTTTAAAATGATAATTTAAGATGTATAAAAACGTTTCATGTTTGGGTCATTTTTGACTTGGGTATGTATGGAGCACAATTAGATGCCAAAACACTGTTTGTAAAATTACCTATGAGGATAAATTAGTATCAAAAACATTTCTCAAATATATTTATCTTTTTTCCCGTATTTTGTTGATATGCAGCACGTCTATTGATAAACCATTGCAGCATGAAACCCGATCACTTCTTTATCTTCATTCAATATGCAGCTATGAGTAATATGGATGTTGTTTTGTTAGAAATAAATAGGTAGGTTTCATAAATTTGGACTCTCTTCGAACAGTCATGAGTTGGATTAAATTCTGTTTATCACAATGGAGTTAAAACCGGTAATTCTCACTTTCTATATGCACTTATAAATTTCATAAAATTATATATTCAAATAATATTTATTTTCAGTATTGAAAATAATTGTGTGTGTGTGTATATATATATATATATATATATATATATATATATATATATATATATATATATATATATATATATATATATATATATATATATATATATATATATATATATATATATATATATATATACACACACACACACACACAATTATTTTCAAATTAAAATTATTTGAAAATAATAATTTTATTAAAATATATATAAAAATTATATATATATATATATATATATATATATATATATATATATATATATATATATATATATATATATATATATATATATATATTTTATATATATTTTATATTTATCTATTCATTCACACATGCACATACAATAATTTCAAAAATATTTTTTCCATTTTTAATTAATACAAAGGGGTAAATGCAGTAATAACTCAACTTGAAATGTTGTTTTTCTTGAAGACTTCTCTTGTGTTCCACACAAATGAAGGCAGATGATGGAAGAGTTTTTATTTCTGTCTCTTTAAGGCGTGTGTGTTGTGTTTGAGTCTCTGAGGAGGGTTTGAAGCCCCACTGATATTTATAACCGCGCTGTAATTGCTGATTATTTTCCTGGAAGACGGTGTCACAGCGGCGTAAACAGAGATTGACCTCAGCGCTCGTCTGCAGATTCACCGGATCACGCTGCGCTCATCTGTTTATTTCAAAGACTACCTCAGAGTTTATTTAAAAGGTGAATTGAGCAAGAACGCAATCTAAGCGATCCCGGACGGGCCTCGTATTGTTGTATCGCTCTGCGCCGGATAGACAAAAAATACTGAAGAAATGACTGTACAATGTCAAGTTATTCATACAGATTATTCACAGGCGTGAAACTCGGTTGCTGCTTGCTGTCTGAAACAAATCTCTAAACTGCTTACCAAGAATTGAGTTGAGTTTATCTAGATTTTTAATGTTTAAAAAAAAAAAAATAATAATAATAATACAACATAATAATAATAATAATAATTATTATATATATTTTATTGTAATTTATTATATTTATTTTATATATATATATATATATATATATATATATATATATATATATATATATATATATATATATATATATATATATATATATATATATATATAAAAATTTGTTATTCATATACATTATTCACAATCTGAAACAAATCTCTAATTTGTTTTCCTGGACCTAGATTTGCTTTTAATAATAACAATAGTATTTTTTTTAGTCCAATTAATAAAAAAAATTCATATACATTTTTCAGTCTAAATCAAATCTCTGCATTGTTTTCCCAGATCTACATTTGCTTAATAATAATAATAATAACAATAATATTTTTATCAATTTTCTTTTATTTGTTATTCATATACATTATTCACAGTCTGAAACAAATCTCTGATTTGTTTTCCTGGATCTAGATTTCCTTTTAATAATAATAATAATAATAATAATAATAATAATAATAATAATAATTTTATCTAATTAATTATTTTATTTGTTATTCATATACATTTTCACAGCCTAAAACAAATCTCTGCATTGATTTCCCAGATCTAGATTTGCATAATAATAATAATAATAATAATTATTATTATTATTTATTTATAATACTGTAATGGGGATGCTTTTAGAAATGTTATATTCTGTTATTTATTAATTAAATATTTGTTATTTAAATTTTTATTCATACAGATTATTCAGAAGCATAACTTTAGTTATTATATTTTATAATTAACATATTTACTATTAATAATGTTATGACTAATAATATATCATTTTTGTAAAAATAAATATTTATAATGAATTATTTATTCATAAAATGATATTTAATTTTATTTCTTATACCATTATTTAGTTCTTCAGTGGAAGTGTTCGTTCAACATCAGCCTGGTACTTTAAGCCCTTCACACAAAGCCAGCTGATCCGATTGGATCATATGTTTGTAGGAAAGCTCATGTCAGCTTTGTTCATCCTCTGAACGGATAGATATTGAGTAACGTGTCTGTTGGGTGGTCTGTGATCCTGCCTGATTTTACCCACCAATGCAAACATTTTTCGAAAGACTTGCGAGTTTTTCGTAATAACATCGAGTGCCGAAGCAGGAAGTTGTTTTTAATAATAGCATCTCCTTTTCCACACGTTTGGCTTTTGTCAGCGTGTGCGTGCCGTGATGGATGTGTGTTAGTGTGAGGTTTGGCTTCTCGCTGTTCAGCCCCACGTTTCCTCGCAGACAGCGCCGGCGTCCAAGCAAAATCATCTCCAACCGCTTCTGTCAGCCTCAAACCTCCTGCGCTCGCAAAACAAATTGGAGCTGGTGGTTTGAGAGCAGAAAATCTGCAGCGGACGAGCGAATGAGGGCGGCTGTGTAATAATGTGCGTTTATTTGAAAGCGGCTGTGGGTCTGTATGAACAGCTGTTTCTGTCCTCTTCCACCTGCAGCAGTTTCTTAAAGATCAGCTTCGATTAATGAGAGTTTTGTGCTTGAGCGTTGGAGTTTAGACGGCAGGAAATTGGAGGATAAACTACCCTGCTTTTGTTCCAGGGGTCCCGGTTTTTGTGGCTTTATTGGTTTCCTGAAGTGAACTGCGTCTCCTCCACCCTTCACCTCAGTCTGTTCCTCCAGAAACCAGCTTTGTGAAGTTCTGCTGTGTTACAATTCATCTCAAACTATTTTAAACACTGTTTGTTTTCTCATTTCTGCATGCAGTTTTTATGATTGGCATTAAATGAGAGATTTTGTTTCCATTTAATACACATCAGGACCATTTAAAATGAACCACAAGGCAAAAGGATGATTAAAACTGGTGAAAGCATAGAAGCAATGGTAAACATTTACAATTTTCCTTACATTTACTAGAAAAAAAAAAAAAAAGTTTATTTTCAAAAATTACTTGGAAAAACTTTAAGCTATGTTTATGTAGTTTACAATATCAAAAGGCTGCATTTATATATATATATATATATATATATATATATATATTTATGTATATGTAGTATTACAATATTACAAAATAATTTACATGTAATATTGAATAATATTAAAATTTATTTACTATTTGTTATAATTATATATAATTATCGGAAGGTTACACGTTCCTAGTATTTTTAAAACACAAGTTCATATTTATATAATCATATTAAATAAAAATTCTAAATGCTAAATTATTTTTAAGACCATAGAAATTCAAATATTTGTGTATATTATGATATATACAAGTAAAGCAATTGTGTAGTTAATATTACATATTATTGCATTATTTATTTATTTATATACAGTATATATATATATATATATATATATATATATATATATATAATGTGTGTATGTATATGCATGTATGTATGTGCATAATTTTATTACATAAAAATTGTGACAATTACTTTTAGGATCATACAAATTTTAAAAGTTGTGTGTATTATATACAGTATAACAAACTGTGTACGTGTGTGTGTGTGTGTGTGTATTATGTATATACTATATCGTTTTAATAAGTTGCTGTTTTGCTGTTGCTGTGTAGTTAAAATTAGTATTGAGTGTTGTGAAATTTCTCAGGTAATGTAATGTAACTGTATTCATGAGCATGTTTTATGTCAGCTGCCCGTTTACAGACTGAGGCAATCACTTTCAGTCCAGCAGACCTTCACAGAAGTAGTTTGAAAGTCTCGAATGTGAAAACGAGTGGAACTCCAAGAGCTTTCAAAACAACCGAAGGGATTTAATTACACATACCTGGACAACTTACAGCATGGAAAATCCCTGAGCGCTCGCTGCCCACGCCTGCGTCCGTCCGTCCGACCCACCGCCCGCTACAGCCTGCAGAAGTCATAATGAGACTAATAATGACGAGTCCAGCGAGCCTCTGTGTGTCAGCGGCAGAACCCTGCAGCTCTTCATGACGTCCGCTCATCAATCACTGCTGTCGCTCAGGTACCGCTGTTATTGTAGGCTCGGGTTTGGATCCTGGTTTGAGGCTCCTGACGGCGTCTTCGATGGTGGAGATTCCCTGCCCGCTGTATTAAAATGTACTCAGATCTTCCATGTTTTTTTTGGAGCAAAAGCAGGCCCGGTTCTATGGGGGTGCTAAGCACACTCAAACAATATCAATAGCACCCTCAGTTAAAGCTGTAATAATGCCATATCATTGCAGATTTGGCAAACTATCCAGTGCGTTATGGGGAGATCATTTCTGTTTCAACGTTTTTTTTGCAGCGTTGAGCAGTGTAGCCAATCACAGGCATATCTGTTGATTTCTTGAACTCAACAGCCAATCACAGGCGTTTCAGTTAGAATCCACTCACCTCTCAAATTGTCAGTTTTTGTTCAGGTGTTGCGTTCAGCAGGAATCATCTCATTATAACACAGTGTAGACGCGATGTAAAAATAGATTTATTGTGCAGCAAAGAGAATTTGATTGATTATAACGTATCTTTGTGAGATCGTGTCACAGCTAGTTGATTATAAACGGAACATTATTTGTGCCATAACATTGGACAAAAAAATAAAATATACACACACACACACACACAGGCTTCCGGTGTCATCCACTTCCAGGTAATTTTAGCTGTACAAAACAAAACTTGATAATGCAAACTAGTGTGTCTTACCATATTATTTTAATGTATTATCATAATTATGAACACTGTGGTTTGCAGTGCAAACAGTTTTACCATTTACCACACTTCATTATTCTTCTCGCAATTTCCCTACAGCACCAATGAACCGGAAGTCTCGCACATTTACAGAAAACGGCTGATTTCCGCATTGATAAATAAGATGGATATTCGCTATATGTGACCCTGGACAACAAAACCAGTCTTAAGTGTCAATTTTTTGAAATTGAGATTTCTACATCATCTGAAAACTGAATAAATAATTTTTCCATTGATGTATGGTTTGTTGGACAATATTTGGCTGAGATGCAACTATTTGAAAATCTGGAATCTGAGGGTGCAAAAAAATCTAAATATTGAGAAAATCTCCTTTAAAGTTGTTCAAATGAAGTTCTTAGCAATGCATATTACTAATCAAAAATGAAGTTTTGATATATTTACGGTAATTTTGACCCATACAGTGTATTTTTGGCTATTGCTACAAATATACCCCAGCGACTTTTGTGCTCCAGGGTCACATATTTGGTGGATTATATATATAAAATATTTGCTCTTTAATAAATTAGCCCTGGGTGTGTGACATAGGCATTTTAGTTCAAATGTTTATTTAGCATTTTTTAAAGTTGAGGCAAATTGTTCATAGTAGATTATTCTTGTGGAAATTTTTAACAGCACATTAAGAATAGTCTGCTTCAATACCGAGCTGTATCAAAACATACAGCTGCTGGTGTTAGTTATATAGGCTAGTACTAACAGCACAGTCATGGATACTTAAAAAACACAGCTGGTCCACTTCACCACCCTCAATTTGTCAGCCTCAGTTCAATAATGTTAAAAATGCATTTTCCACTGTTAATTTCAGACACATGCGGGAGGGAAACACTCGCTCTCTTTATGAGTTTCTGCTCTGGCACCTTCAGTAGCCGCTCTCACAGACTTTCCAGCTTCGCTTTGTTTTTCCTGTAACTCTCTCCCCAGACCGTTTTTCATTTATTTACCATGACACAATGTTCATTAGGCCCAACGAGGCTTTTCTGCCCAGGCTTCCGCTGCTTTCAGGGGCATTTGGGTCTTTGAGAAAGCGTTCCTCGACGGCTCGAGTGTCAAATCCACCGCGTAACCCTTCCCGACCTGAACGACACCGAAGCTCTTCAATAACGCGCTTCAAAGACTCTCCAAATCCCCCACGGGTCAAGTGTCAGATGGGCAAAGGCCAGTGGGACGGTCAGTAAAACAAAACGTGTGACAAGAAGAGTCTTCAGATGACTACGATCTGTGACGGACATCAGATACCCAGAGAGAGAGAAATCAATCACGCTTTTGGCTCAGACTGTGAGAGAGAGTCACTAAAATGATGCATTATCTAAATCAAACAGCGGGTTACTTGAATGACTAGTCAATTAATCACTCTTAAAAGGAATAGTTCACTCAAAAATCAACATTTTCAGGTCATCTGAGATCCGGATGAGTTTGTTTCTTCATCAGGTTTGGAGAAATGTGTCTCTGCATCAGTGTCTCAGCGATGGATGCTCTGCAGTGAATGGGTGCCGTCAGAATGAGAGTCGATAAAAACATCACAATAATCCACAGCACTCCAGTCCATCAGTTAACATCTGGAGCTGAAACACATCCATCAAGACATTTTTTACTTCAAGACATTGCTTCCGACTGAAATAGGAGTTAAATACACTGCAAAAAATGCTTTTCTTACTTCGATTTCTTATCTTGTTTCCAGCCAAAATATCTAAGAATTCTTAAATCAAGAAGGATTTTCTGAATAAGTAAAAATTATTTTCTTGTTTTCAGAAAAATAAGTAAAAATTATGTTTGTTTTTTTTTTTGCTCGAAACAAGCAAACTAATCTGCCAATGGGGTAAGCAAAATAATTTAGTTTTCTGTTTGAAATAAGATTATTTTGCTTGTTCTAAGCAAAAACTCACTTAATTTTGACTTGTTTTTTCTGAAAACAAGACAATCATTTTTACTTGTCCAGAAAATCCTTCTTGATTTAAGAATTCTTAAATATTTTGGTAAGTAAGAAAAGCATTTTTTGCAGTATTTTTGTTGTTGTTTTGTTTTACAGTGACATATTACAATAAAAAATATTTACTTGAAGCAGTTTTAATGCATTAGAATGCATTGTACAATCTCATGAATAATTGTAACCAGTTAATACATTACAACACTTATCAATTCAGTGTTACACTATGCATTTTAAATTCGGTTATAATTATTTACAACAAGATATGATGTATTGCAATGCACATTATGAATGATTATAATGCATTATACATAAAGGCTTTAAGTAAAGTGCTACTAAATATTTCTTCATTTTTGATAATAATAATAATAAAACATTCAGATTTACAGAAGGATCCATCTGTGATGAATTACCTGCGTTTGTAGCAACTTCCTTCGAGACGCTCAGGAGAATAAGTCGAGATGTTGATGGATTGCTGCATGTTAACGTACATGAAATATTCATTCTCTTGAATGAGGGGCCGTGCTGGTGGTTTGTGTGTTCAGCGCTCATCTCTGTTTTTATAGGAGCGGTGTGATCGTAATCCAGAGCAGCTGCTGCTTTGTAAACACAATTAACCCTGGTAATTGGTGAATGTTGGTTTTGCGTTTCGACTCTTGGCATGCAGCGGTTGCTCACGATGCCTCGCCGTTTGTTTCTCTCTTTATTGTTGAGGAGAAACTTTAATATGGTGCAGTGGAGGTGGAATAAAGTCTGACTTGAGTGTTTGATTTGACGGATGCTGTTCACACACAATAAGCTCCAACCAGTGTGTGTGTGTGTGTGTGTGTGTGTGTGTGTGTGTGTGTGTCCGTGTCCCATGAGGCTCTGCTCCTTACCGTGGAAACACATGACATCATCATCTTCCCGAATTCTTTAATTATTATATTATTCTTCAATATTTATTTGTATTATTAATACTATTAACTATACTATTAGGTTCTAAGAAAAACTATGATGCTTTGACAACAACAAACACAAATTACAGTAAATACAGATAATACTGTATTTTATAAAAAAAATACAGAAATTAAAAAAAATAAAAATCGATTTTATTTTTACCCTTAATCCTAATCTGTATTTTTAAAAATTTAATTATTTTAGTATTGCTGAATATGTATTTCACTTTAAAAAGGTACATACATTTCATACTTAATATGAACAGGTGAATGCGTTTTTTTGTAGTAATTCATTGATATTAATCTCAGTGAACTGAACTGAAGTGATTCACTTAAACAAACTCTCTGAATGAACCGATTCAGTGAAATGTTAGTCACACACGCTACTTTATGCTCAGATGGTGACTATTTTTAGTTACTGGTTGAGAGAGAGCTGGTTGAACAGTGGTCAGGTTTAAGTTTGAAGTGAAGCTGATTTTAGCAGATGAGGAGGAATCACTAGTGCATGATGGGACAGGTCCAGGAGTCGGGACGGGCGCTGTTGTTCAGGGTTCCTTGGCTTTGGTTTTTCTGTCTCTGTCCGTCTCATTCAGGAGCAGGTTCCTTGTTCTTTGATCCTGATGGATTCTCTTTGGCATAAGAATAATATTTCTGTCCCGCTCTGATCTGTGAGGTGTGACGGCGCGGTGGAAAATTACCCCTCTGCTTTGAAATCCATCCAGATTGTAATTTTCAATTTAGGAAACTGTTCCATCACGATTGTTGTGTGAGTGTCGAGCGCTTTATGAGCACCGTGTCATGAAGTCTTGCTCAAATAATCACAGTTCAAATATTTCAGTCGGGTTCAGATCCCAAAACAGATCTGAATGGGTCTGAAATATAATGTTTGCAGTTCTATATATTAAAATCCAACTAATCATGCATAGTTGTGAGTTTGTTTATTTATTTAAGCAAAAAAACTGGTTTATTTATATTTTATATTTTATTATTTATAATAAAACAAGTTTTATTTGTATAGATTTAATTACATCTTTTGAATGAAATATTTAATATTTGTGTGTGTGTGTGTGTAAATACAGTAAATATAAAAAATAAGCTAAATATCTAAATAGAAAAACTAATATATGTGTGTGTATATATATATAGGCTGTGTGTCCAAATAATTATATAACCAAGTGTTGTCATGATCATTTATTTATTTAGGGATATATGTCCTATCAAACTCTATGGTATTGTTTCACTGTATTTTACAGCAATACTGTGTCTTGTGGTCCATGTTTTCATGATTTCTTTGAGAAGACACGCTGTACGGTATGTGTATGCTTCAAAAGCTGTCCAAATGAAGACGTGATCTCAGCATTTCTTGGGTCTTCATCTCTGAATCTCTGTGTGTTTACGAGGGTTCAAACCTCTCTGAATGAGATCGGAGAGCGCTCACATTAGCAGGATGCAACCGGAGCCTGAGAAGTCAACACTGTGCTCTCCGATGTCAAATAAACAGGAGCGAAGCGTTTGTTTTGATAGCGTGAGTTGGCGGCAGTCTGGAGAAGTGTTGATGTTAGCAGAGCTTGAGAAGGTCAGCTCCAGATACCTCGAGTACCTCATCTAAAATAACCTCGAGGGGTTTGTTTGTTTCTGTCGATGCTGTATGATGGATTGAAGGCACTGTAGCTACCTGTCACTCTATAAATAATATATTATAAATACAGTGCCTATAGAAAGTCTTCATACCCCTTCATTTTTTTTTTTTCACATTTTATGTTGCGTTATGATGTTAAACTGCTTTAAATTACTTTTTTTTTTACACATAAATCTACACCCCACTCACCATAATGACAAAGCAAAAACCAGATTTATCACAACTTTGCAAATTTAAGTTAAGGATATGAAGACTTGTGAAATGTCATTTTTTCAGTGTTTCATTTTTAATAAATTTGCAAAGTTGTGATGTACAGAAAATTAATTCTCCTTTTAAATAGGTTTTATTTTCTTTAATATTTAAAAATGTAATATTTATACAGTGATTTTTACTATAGCTACCCGTCAGTCGTAACACCATTTACAGTATTTTTTTGTAATTAAACCACATTTATATGGCATAACAATATACACTACCATGATGTATATTCAAATTATATGTAATATATCAATAATGTAATAAAATACTTTTTTTCACAACAAGATTTCTTTTGCATTAAAGTATTGAGAATTGGGGTGAAAAAAAAAAAATTCAATGTGTAAATGTTAATATATCACAATGCACAATGCAAGTTATTTATTTTTTCTTTAATATAAATGTAAATATTTATAAATAAAATAATAAAAAATTAAATATAACATTTATATAATATTTAATATATTAATATAATATTTATTTATAAATCAATAAAATATCAAATGTAATCTCTCTACCGTATAGCTACTGTACCTGTCGGTCGTAACACCTGTGGTGTTGTGTTGTCGGAGCTGATAGCGCATGAATGAAGGGGATTTGGTGGTAATCCTCACGGATCGGATCGGGTTTCCGCTCACACCTGAGCCGCAGCGCACCTGAGCGCACAAAAGCCTGTTATATCACAGAACCAAAACTATTACAATCACTTACACCACCGAACACGACACACGATAGTGTGCTAATCGCCTCCGCCGCTCAAGCGTGTCGTGTCGGGTTGCGGATCGGGAAGGCAGATCTTGGGGTTGTGTGTGTGTGTGTGTTTTAGGCGCAGAAGCGGCGCTGGAATGCGGCGTCTCCCGCAGCGGGCCGTGAATCTGCACGGTAACGTGAGCCGCAGAATAACACTCAATAATGTGTTTATGTGATGCTCGTGTGTTTGGGTTCAGCACACGCTCTTAACACTCTCTCTCTCACACACACACGTTTGTTTTTGTGAATTGTGGGGACATCCCATAGGCGTAATGGTTTTTATACTGTACAAACTGTATGTGCTATTGCCCTACACCAGTGATACTCACATCTGGCTCGCGAGATCCACTTTCCTGCAGAGTTCAGCTCCAACCCTGATCAAACTCACCTACCTGTGATTTTCTAATGATCCTGAAGACATTGATTAGCACGCTCAGGTGTGTTTGATTAGGGTTCGAGCTGAACTCTGCAGGAAAGTGGATCTTGCGAGCCAGATTTGAGTATCCCTGCCCTACACCTAAACCTACCCCTTACAGGAAACTTTCTGCATTTTTACTTTCTCAAAAAAACACACATTCTGTATGATTTATAAGCCTTTGTACCCATGGTGACCTCAATTTAGGTCCCCACTGTGACACGAGTCCCCATGAGTCTGTGTGTATTCAGGTTTAAGTCCCCACCAGGATATATAGACCTGTACACACACACACACACACACACACTTTTTTATACAGTATTGAGAATTAAGTTGGAAAATTTTAGTTTGTCATGAAAATAATGTCAGACTTTTTGAATTGTTTTAATTGTTATAATTTATTATAATTTGTTATAATTGTTAAAATGAGTTGTTTTATTGATAATTGCTAAAATATAAAATGTAATATAATTTAGTAATATTAAAAAAGTTTTTTGGCATATATATTTTTATGTCTCTATTTCTACACAAATGTGTATATATGTCATTATATTGACAAGCATATATGTTTCTTCAGAGATTAAGTGATTTCCCCATACGGGTCCTTGAGGTGAGTGTGTTTGTAGGTATCCGGGTTGTTTGAAGCAGCAGCTGTTCGTAGATGGTTTGACATCAGTGTCGTGTGCAGGTCCGTGTTTGACGTGCTCTTTTAAGCGCTGTGATGTGATGTATGTTGGTGTCATCGCACAGGTTTAGCTGAGGATTTCCTTTTGTTTGAATGCATCTCTCTGCTATTCATCCAGAGGATCCTGTTACAGGTAAAACGCTGTGAGGTCACGACTCTCAGGTGGGCCGCCAAAAGCAGCTTTCAGCACCTGGGCTCGGTGATATGGCAAAAAAAAAGAAATAAACAAATAAAATCTTATTATTCTTATTAAAAAAAGTAAAATAATGTTTTTTTTTCAGGATGTTTGACCAACTGACAATAAGTTCTTTAACTAAAAACTAAAAATTAAAAACGAAATCACAGCATAATTAATGTGTTACCATTATAGCCACTGGATGCCTGTATAGCTCTATGTAACAATCCCTAGTTGCTAAGAAATTGTCATCACATAAATTAATTTTATTACATTTGGATTTGGATACATGTTTAGATATTATCAACGGCTACTTTTTGACTTTATCTGTTTTTTTTGTTCAATTGTTTTGTTGTTGTTTTGTCAGTTATTGCATTATTATTTCAGTCAAACCTATAAAACCCTTTGTTACCCCAAACTACACAGGCCTATAAAAGCCTGATCAGAAACATAAAAGTAATCAGAATGCAGATATTGTTCTTTTATTACTCATTGACGTGTGAACTTCCCCTTTAAATAACGTGACGCTGCTCACTTTAAGCGCTGTTGGAAGCAAATTAATTTTTATTTTATTTTTTTTTGGAAGCGAATTAATTGATTCAGCATTTCGACACTTCCGTCAGGATGCATTAAATTTGACAAAGCGGTTTAATAAAGTATGTATTGATCTTGGGAATTAGCGAATTTTACTACACCAATATTTTTAATTGGCTGTAAAAGCTTTATATGGGAATATTACAAGACACACTGAACCTTTAACAATGCATTGGCGCAAAAACGCACACGTCACACCTTTTAGACCAGTTTCACATGAAACATGATTTCTCGACTGCCTAAACAAAATACTGATTTTGTGCACTTTTTATGTACCAGTATTTTAAATTGGCCTTTGAACTTGCACGGCAAAAAAAAAAAAAAAAAAGCCTTACCTTGCCAAAACACTGACAGAACCCATTGATCTAATGGCATTGTTGAGCGCTCCAAATCCAAACGCAAACTTTGCATGCAACAATCAGAGGCAGCAATTGACCTAGCTTGCCTATGCCTAGAAACGGTACTGTGCTAGATGTTAATTTAAAAAATTTATGATTTTGTTTCTAATTAACAACATTAACTTAGGTTACAATAGTGAAAGACGTCTTCCCTCAGGTAGATAGTATGTTTTCTAGCTGGATGTTATGCTTACGATCTATAATCATGTCTTTGTATTCGCCCAAACTGATTTGCAGAACTCAAAACACGAGTCCCACTTGGTCTTAAAGGGGACCTATTATGCAAAAATCTTTTATAAGGTGTTTGAACATAGTTGTATGGCTGCAATGTGTGAAAACAACCAGCTTGTAATAATAAAAAAAAATCCACCCACTCATTTTTTTATAATCCCAATAAATCATCAACAGTGTATCAGAACGAGCGATTCCAGATTTCTCCCTCTTTACACGTCACTGACGGGAAAAAGTCCCACCCATTTGGCAACCCTATTTAAAATGCAAAAGTGAATTATCTCGGGGGCCCCCTAGTGTTTGGGTAAAACGGTAAAAGACTGTAAAAATGCTACAGTAAAAACCTGTTAAATGGTTAACAGTAAGCTCACCTACTATATACGGTGAAAAACTGCATTGGACATTACATGTAATTACAGGTAGTATACCGCTTTTGGAAGTGAAAAAGAATGTATAATTTACAGTGAATAACCGCAAATTGACATTTCCACAATTCCCTGCGTTATATTTCAAATTTAATGATTTTTTGTTGAAATAACTGTTTCTTGTTAGTTTTTTCTTATCAGTTTTGTACAGTTGGGTTGTATGTTACACCCAATGTTGTTAAATTAATGTTTATTGCATTATTTCAGTTTCACGTGTGTTACCATGATGGTGTTTAGTGTTTGTGTGAATGACACTGTGCACCTTCTGTATATGTTAGTATTTAAAAGCTGCTTGTGATTGGCTTTGGTTCATCATTTGACTTTCTCATCACCACCTGCTTTTGGTGGTTATCAGTGTAATACAAATGTACTAAACAGATTTCAGTTCTTCAATAGGTTGGTATATTAACATTATATCAGTTAATAAAATTACGGTATTTAACTGTAAATTTAAGTTGAAACCTAAAATGTTGCTACAGGAGTTTTTTACGGTAAAATTCTGGTAATCACAGCTGCCAGTTTTTTACTGTAAATTTTCCTTTTTTTAATATATATATATTTTTTAACAGTGTAGTGCAGCTGTAAATAGACTGAGAGAGGTTTGTACTAAACGGCGTGATCTGTTGGTTTGTTTAGTGACACACGCTGTCTGCTCTGGTTCGCAGTGATGTGAGGGCTGAAGGGAGGCGAGTGTCAGCGCCGATGTGAAAATAGGTGGAGACAGACGTGTGTGGAGGGCTGACAGTTTGATGGCATTCTTGCTTTGTTCCATGAAATCACAGTTGCAGCAGATGCAGCCAAACTCCCAACAGCTGCGCAGTTCTTCTGTGATCTCAGCTTACATGGCCTGGCGGGCCTCACACACACACACACACACACACACACACACACACACACACACACACACACACACACATGCACATGAAACTTTGCATGTGCTCAGCATTATATATATGTGTGTGTGTGTGAGACAGAACAATGGCTGTTTTTCTGTTTTCGTTCAGGGAAGGTCGTCTGCCGGCGCTGGATCTCTCGCATTCATGCTCTTTGCGCTCCAGAGCTGCTTTACTGTTCTGACAGAGAAATTGGATGTGTGCGTGGAAACTTTTAAGGCCTTAAACACACGTTCTATTGTTTCCTTCAGCCTGACGCTGCTGTCGAACCCTAAACATATTAATTGTGCAGTATACATTGAGAAATGTGTTTTGGTGGCCTCTAGGGGACGCGGCCGAGATCCCGCTGATCCAGTCCAGCTCACGTCTCATAGTTTTACCCTAGAAAAAGGAGTGAGCATTTACTTTATAGTGTTTACCTAGGAAGAGCTTAAAGACTTACGATGTTCTTACATTTGAACCTGATCATTTTATATCCCAGTTGCAGGGAAAAAAGCCATGCAAAAATTAGCTTCACTCATTATGACTTCATTTCTTCAGTGGAACACAAAAAGAGATGTTTAGCAGTTTTTATCTTTTTTTTTTTTATCTACACATGGCCTTTTTATTTATTTTATTTAGTTATTTTAAAAAAATTATTATTATTTTTTTTTAAGTGGAAATCTAAATATGCAAATATATTTATTTATTTATTTTTGTATTTATTATTTATTAAATTAAGTGTGAAGTTACATGATAAACTTTAAAGTAGTAAATTTAAATATGCAAATGTAGTAGTGTATATATAGATTGACATTTATAAGTACTTATATTACAATATTACATATGTATTAATATTTATATTTATTATTATATATACATATACATGTATAGTAAACATACATTGCGGTTTAAAAATGCAAATGTAATATGAGAGTCATTTTCAGTGAATAACAAATTCAGTTTCAGTCTGTTCCTCCCATAAACCATTATATGACTTCAGAAGCCTTGAAATATAATGCACAAGACGTATGGAGTACTGACACTTTTATGATGTTTTTTTTTTGTCCTTTTTAGTGGTCAGCAACATCTGTTGTATAGAAGAGACAAAAGAGTATCCTTGACAGAGTTTCTTTCTGTTTTTTGTAAGAAAGAAAGTAACGTGTTTACAACTACATGAAGGGGAGCCAATGATGTTTTGGTGGATTGTCACTTTAAGGGCATTATGCACCGAGTCTGAAAGTTAATTGCTAATGCACTTGAGTGTGAGTGTGGTATTGAGCTTATTAGTGTAATATCAGCTGAGGTGCAGTTTACTGATGGAGTTTTATGGCTGACGGGGTCTCTGCGGGTCTGATTCGCTCTCATGTTTTCCCCATTAGTTCCAGCAAAGACCAGCCTCAAATCCTCCGCAAAACACACAACTAATGCACGAAATGTAGGGTTGACCACGTACTACTCACTGCATTCCCACAGCCACACATCGTCTGGATCGCATGAGAGTTTGATGTAGTTGAAGCCGTGAGTCTCTGGCGCTGTCAGCCGAAGCTGTTCTTCCAACACCACCACCAACAACAACTATTTCTGATCATTGTGTTCATGCTGGAGTTATTCATAGAATAATCACTGGAATAAAGGATGAGAGCTGCATAGCGATGCATTCTATATATGCACTGTTGCTTTAATTGAGTCATAGCTCCTAAATGAGCAGCAGGACTGAAAGTGTCTGGTGTTGTGAGGGTTTATGGTGGAGCTGAGCTGATATCATTAGTGGTTAGTGACTGTCAGGAATCAGACTTTCTCTCGTGTTGTTCTAATCCATCTGGATCGCATAATTACATGCGGTTAAACACGTCAAAGGTGCAGCGCATCTGCCATCAAAGCTGACCTTAAACAAGCAGAGACGTCTGAGGATTCTGGGATCTCCTTCATTTGCTTTAAGCGGTTCATCAGATACGAGCTTCACTTCATCTGTCAGCTGCAGATGTGAATGAAGCACCTCAAAGCCACATTTAAGTAAAAGTACAGATATCTAACCAGAAAATGACTCTGGTAGAAGTTAAAGTCACCGTTTAGAAAGTTACTTGAGTTAAAGTTTTAAAGTATGTGATATTTATTGTAATTAAGTATGAAAAGTGGTTGCTTTCCACATTGCTCGCGTACTACTACATACTGTTTTCTGACTACTCTATAAAGAAAATCATTTGTGAAGCAGTATGCATTATGCATGAATATTTTCAGATTCTGCCAAATGTCTCTAGAAGGATATTCTTCATTAGTCACAAGACGTCATTATGCAGCATCCAGTTATCAGCTCACAAACAGTAGTTATTTTGAATTTCTAATATAATTTTGTGTAAAATCTTTTTATTATTATTGGATGAGAGTGACATCAGTTTATATATTAAATAATTGTTAATAATAAACTAATATTTATTATAAAATATGTGACCCTGGACCACAAAACCAGTCTTAAGTGTCAATTTTTCGAAATTGAGATTTATACATCATCTGAAAGCTGAATAAATAATCTTTCCATTGATGTATGGTTTGTTGGACAATATTTGTCTGAGATACAACTATTTGAAAATCTGGAATCTGAGGGTGCAAAAAAATCTAAATATTGAGAAAATCACCTTTAAAGTTGTTCAAATGAATTCTTAGCAATGCATATTACTAATCAAAAATGAAGTTTTGATACATTTACGGTAGTAAATTTACAAAATATCTTCATGGAACATGATCTTTACTTAATATCCTAATGATTTTTGGCATAAAAGAAAAATCTGTAATTTTGACTCATACAGTGTATTTTTGGCTATTGCTACAAATATACCTCAGCGACTTAAGACTGGTTTTGTGCTCCAGGGTCACATATGTAAGAATAGTTTATCTTTTAAGTAATGGTTTCAAATAAAATATATCTTTAGGTTATACATTAAATATTTTACATTTTATAGTAAAATATGTAAGAATAGTTTATATATTAAATGTATTGAGTAGTTTATATATCATTCAGTCTGACATCAGTTTAAAAACAGCTTCATATTATAAAGCAAAAGACTCAAGTGCTGTTTTGTGAGTGTTTAAGGTGTTTCACTGTAGGCTGCAGTGCATGGAAAATTACACCAGGATCTTACTGCATCTCCTGATTGGGACGAGACTGCGTGTGTGTGTGTGTGTGTGAGAGAGAGAGAGAGAGAGAGAGAGAGAGAGTGTGTGTGTGTGTGTGAGAGAGAGAGAGAGAGAGAGAGGGAGAGAGAGAGAGAGAGAGAGTGTGTGTGTGTGTGTGTGAGAGAGAGAGAGAGAGAGTGTGTGTGTGTGTGTGTGTGTGTGTGTGAAACACATTCGAAAGACATATTATTCCAAATTTGAAATACTTTGCCCCAACTTCAAAATGTTAAACAAGAAAACAAAACTTCAATGTTTATTAGGTGAAAAAGAAGATTGTATCTTACTAACAGCAAGATACATTGATGCCTGTCACAAAAAGGGGGAGGAGTCAACAAATCAGTGATGCGCCCACACACACACACACGCACACACACAACATTGAATTTTAAAATTGTTCATAGAATTCTAAAATGTTGATTTGTTCTACTTTTTAAATGTATATACATGCATGTTTTCGTTGCATATATATCTGTTCTAGATTCAATGCAAACACTATACTTTGGCAATACATTGTAACAATTGTCATGCCAATAAAGCACATATTGAATTGAACTGAATTGAATTGAATTGAATTGAGAGAGAGTGTGTGTGAGAGAGAGAGAGTGTGTGTGTAACAGAAACCTGATTTTGTGTATCAGTGTGTGTGTGTGTGTGTGTGTGAGAGTGTGTGGTTCTGGCGTGCCGCTGACCCTAATGATGAGCATGTGATGAGGAACCTGCGGTGAATGAGAGCTTTCTGTGACGGAAGCGGTTACGGATCAGGTGCTGCTAATTTAACCAGCCTGTATTCAGAGACACGGGTCACAGGGGTCACGGTGTGTGCGTGTGTGTATGTGCATGTGTGTGTGTGTATGTGTGTGTGTGTGAGTGTGAGTGAGGGTTAAAGGGATAGTTCACCCAAAAATGAACATTCCGTCATCATTCACTCCCACAGACTTTCATTATATCACAATGATTATGAAAATTATATCAAATTTTTTGTAATGTCCTTGTAGGGATTGTGCAAAGAAAAAGTCATATAGGTTTGAAACGACATTTGAAACAACGGGGGAGAAAATGATTCATTTTTGGGTGAACCATCCCTTCATGAACGGCGAACAGTGAAATCAATGGGTTGAGTCATTTTATGGTATACATTATAGTTGTTTTTTAATTAATTTGAATTTAATTACATTAAATAGTTTCTGTTACACAATGATGTATAGATGATGATAATAATATAAAATATATTAAATATGTTCAAGAGTTTATATATTAAATAATTGTGCACAGTACTAGATGCATACTAGTACTAGTACAAGAACTAGTGCTGTCAAACAATTAATCTCGATAAATCGCATCCAAAATAAGTTTTGTTTACATAATACTGCATATGTGTGTATACTGTGTATATTTATGTATATATAAATACACACACATGCATGTGTATATTTAAGAAAAATGAAGTTTGTTCATTTATTAAATATATTTATATATATATAATATAAATTAAATTAATATTTTCAAAATATATACTGTATGTGTATGTATTTATATATGCATAATAAATATACACAGGACACACACACATACATTATGTAAACAAACTTTTAATTTGGATGTGATTAATCGTGATTAATCGTTTGACAGCACTACCAAAAACAGTTTATATATTAAATATATAAAATAGTTTTATATTAAGCTTAATAATAATAATTGTTTGTTTGCTTTTTTATTATTAATATTATTTTTAATTTAGAACATGATGGACACATGATAAAAGATCAGATGCTTCGTGTTAATCTTAAAACAACTTGACATTATAACACAGCGGTGTGTTTGTGATGCAGTGGTTTATTTGTGGCCGGTTGCTGTCTGTGTCTCATAGCTCTCTGCTGTTTGTCATCGGTTGCCAAAACAGTGAGTAACGTGAGGGCTGCGCTCATCTGAAACGCTTCAGATATAGATTCATCACACTCTCGCTCAACATCCGTCTTGTTTTCACTTGTCTGTGGGCACGAATCTTCAGCTTTACAGTAAGTGAATGGAGTGAGATTTCAGAGATGGATTGCGTTTCCAGCGTTTATCGACTGCAGAGAGGCAGGAGGTTATGGAGATACATTAGCAGAAGAGAAAACACGGCTCGGGATGAGAGATCGATCCGCTAACATGAACAACTGCAAATGATGGAGGAAAAACATGCTGTTTCTCCAGAGAACCTGAACAGCAGATCTGTGTGCTAATAATCATTAAACATTTGATTTTAAAGTCAACATGACACATTTCACTTCCATAATGAGACATTTTGTGGTGAAACAGGATATTAGAAAATATAATAATATCTTTGTATGTGTTTGTGTTAGTCATTCATATACTGTACATTACCTTTCAAAACTTTGCAATGATTAAATGCTTTCATGTTTTTTAATCTCTGCATTTATTTGATCAAAAATTACAGTAAAAATGTGTAATATTTTCTATGTGAACATATTGTAAACTGTAATTTATTTTCTGTGACCAAAGCTGAATTTTCAGCATCATTACTCCAGTCTTCAGTGTCACATGATCCTTCAGAAATCATAATAATATTCTGATTTTAGAAAGTAAAGACATTATGTATGTTACAAATTATTTCTGTTTGAAATAAATGCTGTTCTTTTGAACTTTCTATTCTTCTGTGAATCCTGAAAAATAAAATGTATCACAGTTTCCACAAAAATATTGTGCAGCACAACTGTTTTCAACATTGATAATAATCAGAAATGTTTGTTGAGCATCAAATCAGCATATTAGAATGATTTCTGAAGATCATGTGACACTGAAGACTGGAGTAATGATGCTGAAAATACAGCTGCACATCATAGAAATAAATTACATTTTAACATATATTTACATAGAAAACAGCTATTTTACATTCTAATAATATTTCACAATTTCTAGTTTTTACTGTGTTTTTATAAAATAAATATAGTCTTGGTGAGCAGAAGAGACTCTTTCAAAAACTTTTGAGATTGAAAAATGTTAGTATTTTGACTCTAAATGTAAAAGTGTGCTGAAGCAGATATTATATTTAATGAGTTTGTTCATCTGATGGAAGATATGTCATCTTTAACACTCTTTACAATTGATTTTGAACTTTAGAAGTGACTGAACTGATTTGAGGACTAAAGACTTTATTTGACGTCATAAATCAGCATAATTCAGAGTCACGTGATCACTCTGAAGGCTGTCTCTCTCTCTTTAGGTGTGTGAACAGCGTGAGCTCAGATGTTTAGGGCAGAACCACAGGCTGTGAGGCTCTGAGCAGCTCGAGGCGTCCACAGACAGACAGACAGACAGACAGACAGACAGAGGTGAGCTGCTCTTAGAGTCAGACGTCAGGAGGGTTTGTCCCGCTCTCAGCTTTGGCCACATCTGTGACCCTGGAGCACAAAAGCAGTCATAAGAAGCACAGGTATATTTGTAGCAATAGCCAACAATACACTGTATGGGTCAAAATTATAAATTTTTCTTGTATGCCAAAAATCATTAGGATATTAAGTAAAGATCATGTTCCATGAAGATATTATAAATATACCATAAATATATAAAAACTTCATTTTTGATTAGTAATATGCATCGCTAAGAACTTCATTTGAACAACTTTATAGGCCATTTTCTCAATATTTAGATTTATTTTGCACCCTCAGATTCCAGATTTTCAAATAGTTGTATCTCAGCCAAATATTGTCAGATCCTAACAAACCATACATCAATGGAAAGATTATTTATTCAGATTTCAGATTATGTATAAATCTCAATTTCAGAAAATTGGCCCTATTATGACTGGTTTTGTGGGTCACAAATCTGCTCTGATGAATATATAGATGAGGTCATGGGGTCACATGCACAGAAACATCCATCTGTCTGAGAAACCTGAGAGATGCTTTGTTCCCCGTGACCTACTCATGCAGATTAGTTCTGAAGTAGCAGGCGTTTGAATTTACAGTATATTGATTTTTTTTTTTCAGAAACGGTAATTAAATCATATTTTGCTAAGTGAGCTTTTTGTGCTGGTTTATTTCTGTCATGGATAAATAAATATGACACTAAAACCACCAGTAGGTGGCATTGAGTCCCTGTCTTAACAAGCGAGTCGTTGAATCATTGATTCAACTGATTCGTTCAAAATGGCTGATTCGTTTAGAAAAAAAGCAAGTTGCTGTCTTTATAAATGGATCGTTGAATCATTGACCCAAATGATTTGTTTAAAAACAGATTCATTCAGGAAGCAATCACTGCAGTGTTGCTCTGAGAAGCACAAATGTTCTGCTCCAGCTTTGATTGAAACTATTTTTGTTGACGAAACAACAGACAATATAGTATCTAAAATGTCTAAAACTCTTTCCCCGCCAAACACAGAATTTTCTGTGTTTCCGTGTTTTCACTGTTATACGCTAGGGGGCGCTATTACGCATCTCCTGAATGAGTCCAGAATATCCCGATCAAAAACACAGGCGAGGAAGTCGCAGAGACGAGCAATCTCATATCTAAGCATAATAAACAGCATATAAATGAAAACTGCCCAATGTTACAGAGTGAAATGTAGATCCAGAAAGTGTTAAAGGCCTGTGCAAGCTTTGGGATACTGATGGAAGCCATGTACTGTATATTTGCTTTGATAATATTACTGAATATGATCCAGATGTAGTATTTGATAAAAATGCGATTTTTCTCAGTTTTTTTGCTCAGAACGTTGCTTTTTTATGAAACTTACCTACATTCAAGTTTCGATTAAAAAAATAATTATTGAAGATAGGATAAAACAGATTTTTTGTTTAAAAGTAGAGGCTCTCTTCTTTATTTTGATGTATTTCATGTTCAGATATGCATATAACAAAATATTCTTGGGGTCATGAAATTTTTGTGAAAATAATAAAAAATTCTGGTGGTGGCTGGCAACTTTTTTCAAAAACGCTGGTGGGGAAAGAGTTAATATCACATTTGGGATTACGCTCACGCTGATATTTGAGAAAACGGCACTCTTGCTTGTGTGATATTACTTAACTATATCATATTTTATAAATGTAAAAACAAAAACCTATAAAGGATTTATTTTTGCATTTGTAACTTTAATGATATGGGAATGACTTGAGTTTAACTGCATATATAAATGCATCATTCATTCATTCATTCATTCAGTAGGTTTCATCCTGCAGTGAATGCTTTTGGATAAAGTGAGTGACATACTCCATAATGTCAGCTCACACATCGTTAAAACAACAATTACAATATTATCGCAGGCGATAAATATCGCACACGTGTAGTTTGGATGCACAGCTGCTGAAATCTGTGTTTTTGAGTCTGAGCGTGTGTTTTTTTTGTCGTGACACTGGAGCGTTTTGGAGGTTTGGTGTCTCAGGACAGACTGTGTCTGCTCTATATTTGTTTGTCGGAGCGGCTGATGCTCCACACCTGCTGTCGGGCTCAAATGATCAGCCGCTTATTGTGTTTGTGTGCTGACAGCCGACACGCACACGCTACGTGCCTCAACTCACACACACACACACACACACACACTTTAAGGATGAGTTTTTGTGACCATGGTGCACAGCAACGTAACGTGAGCGTGCTAAATAGGTTAAAGCTTGCCGCAAAAGTTACCATGTATAGGCCTATGTTGGGGGGAAATAGTAAGGAGATGTTTTAATTATTTATTAATAAACTAGTGTTTTCTGAGTCCGTGTCGCAAAGGTGAAATTGATCCTGACTCACCATCTCATCATTAGACGTGCCTTTAGAAAGAAATACATGAAAGAGTTTTTGTTTTGGATTTGAATTATTTGGTTTTGTAGTCATTTAAAGCTTTCTATAGAGATATTCATCATGTCTGTAAGTGCATTTTTGTGAAGCACTCCTTCGAGACCGAGACGGAAGAAGTTGCATCCTATTTGTTTTCTTTATTTTACAAATGCACAACGTTTTGTTGATATTGTGAGTGCACACAAATAAAAATAGACCCTTTACAGCTTACAGTACGATGTATTATTCTTTCCTTTATGAGCAAAAATGACGGCGTATTTAATTTGTTTCCACTGATGTCCTGAAGCATGCTTCAGCTTCCACTCTACGCACAAACGATTGGATATGCGCCTAACAGCGCACATTTATCTAGGTTAAGTGTTTAAAGTAACATTGTGATATGCTTTAACTATTTTTTATCTATTTTATTTTCAGCACGTCATAATTACAACATGACATTGTCTCATATGATGCTCATAAGTTTCTTCATATTGAGTTAGTATCTGATAACACCAAATCAGTGAAAGAATAAAAATTGCACTAAGAAAGATCTCCATGATTAGCCTGATTTGCACTTGCTGTTTTCCCTGCTGGAGAATTTCAGGCCAATGAATGGATGACCTTGGCCCACGTGTGGTTTTGTTTACAATTTCTGGTTCACTTGCAAAAAGGGCAGTGTGAAAGCGAACCACACCGAACAAAAAAAAATCAACATTGTATTTAGTCCGGACCGAAGCAAGTGAACTAGTGGACTTTCCTGGTGTGAATACACCCTGAGTGTGCCATTTGCATTTGGAAGCTGTTGCTGTGAACCACATCATGCGGTCAAAGGAGCTCTCCATACAAGTGAAACAGACAATTGTTAGGCTTCAAAAATTGTTCTGTGTGAGTTGAATATGCAGATGTAACATGAGGCTTGATCTGTTTTGTTTGAGTGTAACTCCTGACTGATGATGCAGTGATGTGTGTGTGTGTGTGTTCTGGTTGTGGATGTTAATTGGCGAGCGGAGGCAGGTGGCGCCACCGGTTGCTCAGAAGCTCGTTAGCGCAGCGCTGTGTAACGGCTTTGTCTCTACAGTGTGAATATGAACGCTCGTGCATGAACTCTTGACATTTATCCATAATAACATCCCAGAAACCCCGTCCAGACCTTCAGCGCAGTATATCTGAGCCCTGACCAGACACATTATACACACTACTATCATTAATTACTCCCTCAAGTCAATAGCTTTGAAGTATTTTTTCTTAATAATTTACCACCTTCTCTCTGACCCTGATGTAAACGGCCTGTTTTTGCTACTGTACCTTTAAAACTTGATAATGTACATCATGCCCTCTGTTTGGACCAGAGTGGATGTTTGTGAGAAGTTCAGTGAATTTAAAGTGTCTTTGCATAGAATGTCAAACTTTTCTTAAGGGTCACAGCGTCCTATTCGGCAGCTTTACCTCGTGAATCTTGATTCATTTCAAATGACTCACTCACATATTTTTGTAAAATGTTATGTGTCTAAAGTACAGTTTGTGTTTTGTGAGATGGAATGCATACATTTTATATGTACTAATTAATCTGAGTCTATATCTAAGTTACTACAAACAAGAAAACATATCAGAACCTAATAGAAAAGAATCATATAAATATCATATAAAATAGAATAGTCAGATAGAACAGAAGAGAATAAAATAAAATAGAATCACCATTAATTTAGCATAATTGAGATTTGTGTTTTATAAATATTTAGAATTAGTCTTTATTTTTATATTTTCATTTTAATTTGAGTTTTAATTTTAGCAGTTATGCATTTTTTTCAGTTTTATTTTTTAAATCTGTGTAAATGACAAATGTTGCCTTTGAAACTACAGTAGATGAAATAAAATCAGTTAAAGTTTTTAATTTTTAAATGTTTAATTAAATACATTGTAATCTTGTAATTTATTTAGTATTTTAATACATTTTATATATATTCTTTTTATGGTTTTAGTTTTAGTTAAGTAGTAACCCTGAATAGAATAACATGGAATGGAATGGAATAGAATAGAATAGAATCAGTGTTGTTTTAGAATCATTGAGATACTGTTATAATTTTAATAATATTTCGAATTTTCTCTTTTCACTTTAATTTTAATATTGAATGTTTTATCCATTTTATTTCACTTTTTAATATATTTTTATATAGCTTTTTAAATTTTTATTTCAGTTTTAGTTTTAAACTAAATAAAAATGAGACATGTTGCCTTGGCAACTAGCTGAAATAAAATAAGTGTAACACTTTACAATAAGGTTCATTAGTTAACATTAGTTAACAACATTAGTAAACATGAACTAAGAATGAACAATACTTCTACAGCTTTTATTAATCTTAGTTAATGTTAATTTCAGCATTTACTAATGCATTATTAAAATCACAAGCTGTGTTTGTTAACATTAGTTAATGCAACATGAACTAACAATGAACAACTGTATTTTTATTAACTAACATTTATTTCAGTTAAAGTTTATTATATTTCAAATTACAAGTGTTTTTTATATTTCTATTTAGTTTTAGTTAACTGCAAAAATCCTGAAGTATTCTGAATAGAGCAGAACAGAACTGAAGATGGTTTGAGTAGTGTAGGGGTGCGTTTGAAGCGCAGACTGGTGGAGTCTAATGTAATCAGGCAGGTGTGGGGGTCAGCAAGGGTTTATGGGTCGGGGTCGTGACCCCTGGTGTCGGTTCGGCTTTGTTGGACTGTCTTAATTAGAGCCTTTGGGTTCCATTGTGCACAGACACTTAGCAACAATCCCTTCATTAAACGCTCCTGTGAGTTTGGCAGGTCGGCCGCGTGTTTTTGCACATTAATAATGGAAAATAATGCTGTGGGTTCAGTAAATGTTAAGATCCATGCACAACATTTGTGATCTGCTGGAGATGACCACAGAACAAACTGAACTATCACAGTTACACTAATGCACATACAACAGACGTCTGCAGCAGGGTTAGTACAGTTCACTAAAGCCAAAACCGTGAAAACAACATTTACAGTACTTAAAAAAATAAACATGTATGCTTGTATGTAAATTGTTTCTTTGTATATAAAAATAAAGAAACATTTCTCTTGATGTACTAAAATAACTATAACTGAAACTAATTAATAAAAACACAGAGACATATTTAAAAATAATAGTAAATAAAATTAATAATAAATAAAATATATATATATATATATATATATATATATATGATATACATGATATACCTATACATATAAAATGTATATATTATAAATTATAACAAATATAATAAAGAATTATAATAAAATAAAGTAAAATAGAAAATACTAAAACAAAAACTAATATATAAAAAAATAAAAATGAATAATAAATAAAATAAAATTGATTAATAACAAATGAATAGATAAAATAATAATTACATTATATAAAATGTATATAATTATAAATATACATATAATACAGAATTATAACAAATAAAATAATAGTAAAATATAAATAGAAAATACTAAAATAAAAACTAATGTAAAAATATACTGTATATACTTTAATTGTAGTAAATAATGAATAATAAATAAATTATATAAAATATATACAATTATACATTTTTAACAAAATTAGACTAAAATGTAAAAGGAAAAATATGAAAATTATAAACTAATTATAATAGTTTCTAAATGATGTTGAAATAGCTCTGGATTAATAATAAAAGTTTCTAATGTTAATGCATTTGCTGGATGCAGATAAACAAAAAATGGAAAAACTGTTGTCGCACTGTCATATAAGAGTAATAATTGACTCCATGCCACTGAATTATTGCACGTGTTAATGCATGCAGATGATGCTCAGTGTATCTCTCCTCCGTTCTGCGGTGTGTGTGTGTGTGTGTGTGTGTGTGTGTGTGTCGGTGCAGAATAGAGTCTTTGTTGAAGAACCTGGTCTCCTTGTGTTTTTCTCATCATGGGTTTTGGGTGTTGCTCACTTGAGCGCTGTAATGATTCTGTCTATAATTGTTTTACTGGAGTCGTAAAGAAGCGTGTGTTGCTTCTGCATCGTCAGTGTGCAGAAACCGGCTCAAAACCATCACACAGCCAGACCAGATCCATTACACACCCTCAGATCTGACTCAAAACCCTCTCTGGATTTCAGTTTCAGTGTGAATGTGTTTTATGAGTGTGATTTGAGTGATTTCAGTGTTTGAAGCAGAACAGTCTTGAGATTCATCCAACAGGCTATTGGTGTTCTTTTGATTCTTCAGCAGAGTTATTTAAGTATTATATTATATTACATTATATTCTGTATTATTTTTATACTATTATAGTATTTATAATATTTCTTATTTAAAATGAATTATAATTTTATAAAATGCTAGTAATTTTGTTTTGTGCTGGTAATTATTATTATTCATATTTTTTACTTTTTATATTTAGCTTTTATTTTAATTTAGTGCTTCTGTTTATTAATATTCTGAATTAGCTTTTATTTTAATATTTTAGTTATCATTTTAATTTAATTGTTAGTTATTGCAAGTTAGGCTTGTTTTTTAGTTTGGTTTTTCAGTACATGCTTACACTATTTATTTTAATATTTACTTATTAATATTGTATTTAATAGTATTTTAGTATTAAATAAGTTTTTCTAATATTTCTCTTATTTTATTTCAGCTTTATTTCAGTTGTGTAATTTCAATTTATATACAGGCTCTTATATATATATATATATATATACTGTATATATGTTTGTTTGTGTGTGTGTGTGTGTGTGTGTATACATATATGTATATGTGTGTGTGTGTGTATACTGTATATGTTGCGTGTTTGTGTATATATATATATATATATATATATATATATACAGTGGGGCAAAAAGTATTTAGTCAGCCACCAATTGTGCAAGTTCTCCCACTTAAAAAGATGAGAGAGGCCTGTAATGTTCATCATAGGTATACCTCAACTATGAGAGACAAAATGAGAAAAAAAATCCAGAAAATCACATTGTAGGATTTTTAAAGAATTTATTTGCAAATTATGGTGGAAAATAAGTATTTGGTCAATAACAAAATTTCATCTCAATACTTTGTGTTTGGGATCATTGTCATGCTGAAAGACCCAGCCACGTTTCATCTTCTGTGCCCTTGCTGATGGAAGGAGGTTTTCACTCAAAATCTAACGATACATGGCCCCATTCATTCTTTCGTTTACACGGATCAGTCGTCCTGGTCCCTTTGCAGAAAAACAGCCCCAAAGCATGATGTTTCCACCCCCATGCTTCACAGTAGGTATGCTGTTCTTTCTCCTCCAAACACGACAAGTTGAGTTTTTACCAAAAAGTTCTATTTTGGTTTCATCTGACCATATGATCATCCAGATGCTCTCTAGCAGACTTCAGACGGGCCGGACATGTACTGGCTTAAGCAGGGGGACACGTCTGGCGCTGCAGGATTTGAGTCCCTGGCGGCGCAGTGTGTTACTGATGGTAGTCTTTGTTACTTTGGTCCCAGCTCTCTGCAGGTCATTCACTAGGTCCCCCGTGTGGTTCTGGGATTTTTGCTCACAGTTCTTGTGATCATTTTGACCCCACGGGGTGAGATCTTGCGTGGAGCCCCAGATCGAGGGAGATTATCAGTGGTCTTGTATGTCTTCCATTTTCTAATAATTGCTCCCACAGTTGATTTCTTCACACCAAGCTGCTTACCTATTGCAGATTCAGTCTTCCCAGCCTGGTGCAGGTCTACAGTTTTGTTTCTGGTGTCCTTTGACAGCTCTTTGGTCTTGGCCATGGTGGAGTTTGGAGTTGGACTGTTTGAGGTTGTGGACAGGTGTCTTTTATACTGATAACGAGTTCAAACAGATGCCATTAATACAGGTAACGAGTGGAGGACAGAGGAGCCTCTTAAAGAAGAAGTTACAGGTCTGTGAGAGCCAGAAATCTTGCTTGTTTGTAGCTGACCAAATACTTTAAACAGGAATTTACCAATTAATTCTTTAAAAATCCTACAATGTGATTTTCTGGATTTTTTTTCTCATTTTGTCTCTCATAGTTGAGGTATACCTATGATGAAAATTACAGGCCTCTCTCATCTTTTTAAGCGGGAGAACTTGCACAATTGGTGGCTGACTAAATACTTTTTTTTTTTTTTTTATTATATATATAATTCTAATTAAAAAGTTAGAAAAACTCTTTAGTTAACTTTTTAAAATCTAACTAACAGCAGTGACATCACTGTGATATTTGCATACTGACTCATGATTGGTCATGTCTTCTGTGCAGCTATTAACTATTTATACTAGTTTAAAAATAGTGTCATGTTTCTCACAGACAATAAAACATCTGATGCAAAGACTAAAATCCGCAAACTTTCCACTGCTGCCTCGCAGACACTGACTCCAGAGGAGCGAGTTTGTGAATCTGTAATTAAAGCCTGAGTGTGTGTTCATGTTTTCTGGCCAGAGGTGTCAGACGTGGCTCTTTAGGGCCTGTGGTTTGAATCCACCCTCACATAAATGCTGTTTTTCTCCTCTTGATGAATCAGGACATCTGCTCATAGAAGCTGATTTGATGTTTTAGGGCTGTTTTTACACATGATGTGGAGTAAACTGTAGTAAAATCACTGGCGTATTGCTTTTATAAAATGTCAAACAGCAGCAATATGGTCAATTTGTTCTGTTAATAATCAGAAGAAACAATAGTTTTAGCTCATCTGATCTGAATTTAGAGTCAGATGTATGTGTTTTATAATCTCTCACGGTGTGATGATTTGGCACACAAACATGAGTCTCATTAGTGTGAGAGGGAGAAACTTGTGCTGTTTTTGGCCTCTGCCTGCTTTTGCCTTGATGATGGAAAATCACAGCGCGTCTCCGTCACAGTCAAAGGCTGAATCGTGTTTGTGTGTTTGTGTTTGCTCATATACTGATTGTATTGCTGCTCCCTGTTATATTCCTTTTATTAGATTTTTTTTTTTCTGAATTCTGTTTTATTTGTGTAATTAAGTTTTAGTAATCAGCAAGATGTCTAATCAGAACTTATTTATTTCTAAATTTTTCTGTTGTAACTAAATTGAAATAATCATAAGAATAATCATGATTACAATGTAATGTAATAATTAAGTTTCATAATCTATTTTAACATTGACCTGTGAAGTTTATTTTTTCAGAAGTTTTTATTTAATTTATTTTAGAAGATTTTTTTTCTCTACTCCATTCTAATGGTTTAACTAAATGTTCGTAATCATAACGAATGCCAGGTGAATTCATAAAACAATTATATCAAATATTTTTTTTATCATTTTATATATTTTTTCAATTTAATAATTAACAATTTAATAATTTAACAATAATATTGTCCTGTGAAATTTTCTTTCTTTCTTTTTTTTTAAAGAAATTCTGTGTCTGTTTTATTTTTTCTGGACTCCATTTTAATGCAATAATATTGTCCTGTGTAATATTATTTTATTTAATTTTTTCAGAAATTCTGTGTCTGTTTTTATTTTTCTGGGTTCTGTTTATGATTTATTACAAATTTATAATAAAAAATGGTTGTAATGAAATTAATGCAATCATTAATGTAATCAAAATAATGTGAATAATTTAATCCCTTCATTAAAATCTAATCAACTGAAATTTGAACAATTCTTTTTATTTTATGGCAAACAAAGTGCTGCACAACAGAGGTTTACTGTTAAAATTAAAACACAGGTGACAAATTGTGTTATTCTTTAAAAATAACGTTTTAATACCTATATTAATATTATTATTATTTAAGAAGTAAGTTCTACTGTGCAATAGTAATTTATTTCTGTCACAATTTCTTAAAGTTAGACCGAACTTTTATTTTGGCACGTCAGTCTATATCACCATTCGATTAAGTGTACAGCCATAATTTTGATTTATTCATCCATAATTTTTGCCAAATTCCATTTTAATGACTGGATTCTGCCATATATGTTTTGTATTTATATATATATTTTTTTATTCTGTAGAATTAACCTTGTGTTATTTATGCAGAGACAGTAGCTACTATTTCACTCATATATTGAGTTCACATTAGTGTACACACTAACATATGCGCACTACTGAGTGAAATCCAGAAACTCATGCAGTTATAACAGCTGCAGTCATAATCTACATCAATACAGAGGGCCGTTTGACATTTCACAGCCCTGGCGGTTGCCCGCTGAGACGTCACGTCTGCAGGATTCTCTTCAGTCTGAGCTAGCTAGTTAGTTAGTGCTTAGGTTTGAAATGGCATCTTTTGGATTACAAGCTCAGGTATTCACCTGCTAATTCGCCACAAGCTTGTGTGAGTCAGAACGTAAACACAGCTGAGAAAAACAGACTCAACACAGCCAGCACATCTGTGCCAGGCGTTATGAGCCGTGTTTGCTGTAGTAAGGTGATTACATACTGTGATGTTCTCAGGTGAGATGTTTACAGGTATCGCCCACGTCACGCCATTTGCAGAATCCTCATTTGCAAGTTAACATACAGGAAGTGACTGTTTCTCTCACTTTTGTTTGGGGTCAGCAAGAGTTTTTACAATTTTTGAAAGAAGTCTCTTCTGCTCACCAGGGCTGCATTTATTTGATAAATACAGTAAAAATAGTGAAATATTATTGCAATTTCAAATAGCTGTTTTCTATGTGAATGTATATTAAACTGTAATTGATTTCTGTGATCAAAGCTGTATTTTCAGCATCATTACTCCAGTCTTCAGTGTCACATGATCTTCAGAAATCATTCTAATATGCTGATTTGCTGCTCAAGAAACATTTCTGATTATTATCAATGCATTTTATTTTTCAGGATTCACAGATGAACGGAAAGCATTTATTTGAAATCTTTTGTAACATTATAAATGTCACTTTTGATCAGTTTGATGCATCCTTGCTGATCAAAAACATAAATGCTTTAAAAAATATGTATTTTACTGACCTCAAATTTTTGAACAGTAGTGTAATTATGCATCAAAAAGTCAAAGCACGAGTGTAGACAGTTTAATACTCAGATATTGTCATTTATAGGTTCCTTTAGCTGTTGTATGACTGTATAATCTCGTACTGGTATGATGCATGAAGATGTGAGATGTTCATAGAAGCTTGCTTCCCCTGCCGTTGTGGTAACGAATCAATTCCCACGTTGTTTTTCTTTTCTAAACTTTCTCTAAACAGTTTATAGTTCTTGTTGAACCCCTCGCTGCGGCACATTGGCATCAGCGCTTTATTTAACCTCTCTGAAAACCTCTTTCTCCGGAGTGAGAGGACTGATTATTCCTCTTTACCCAGCGTCCCCCGCATGATTCTTGCTGTGACGGTTTCTTAGTCCTCTTGAGAAGTTTTGTTTTGCCTTACCCAGCATTCCCGGTGACTTCAAAGCCTCTGTGATTGTTTCATGCTCTGTGGCGGCCCATTGTGCCGGCTTTGCATATTCATGAGGATCGTCTTTCTCTCGCTCACCAATGGCTCACGGTTGGGATGCTGAGAGCTTGAAAGCAGGACACCATGAGACCTGAAGAAACTCTCAAGAAGCAGAACAATTAGACATTCAGCGTCTGTTTTTAGTGAGGTACGCTTAAATTCTTTAGAGTTTGGTTTTAGGCAAGACAGGCAAAAACATTGTTTTCATGCACTGGTCAGTTTAAAAATTTTGGGTTATTTGACTTTTTGTAATGTTTTGTTTCAGACTAGTGGAAAGAAAACATCCAAAATACACCTTTGAGTGTTTATATTCGTCACACTTCATGAGGAGCTAGGGAACGAGGAGACACGGGAGATGCTCAAAGTAATAGTCTTTAATGGAAACACGGAGCAATCAGGAACATAGGAAGACGTACAATGCTGAACACAGGACACTGTAAACACTGGGTTTAAGTACACAACATAATCAGGGGAAGACGAGACACACCTGGAATCAAATTGGAAACAATCAGGTAGCAGGAACAGGAAGACCAAATAAGGGCATGACACACAAGGGAACTAGGTTAACGGGGAACACATGGGGAGGGAAAATACAACAGAACAGGTCCATAACCCTGACAATATTATTGCACTTGATCTACACTGAACAAAATTATAAACGCAACACTTTTGTTTTTGCCCCCATTTTTCATGAGCTGAACTCAAAGATCTAAGACTTTTTCTATGTACACAAAAGGCCTGTTTCTCAAATATTGTTCACAAATCTGTCTAAATCTGTGTTAGTGAGCACTTCTCCTTTACCAAGATACTCCATCCACCTCACAGGTGTGGCATATCAAGATGGTGATTAGACAGCATGATTATTGCACAGGTGTGTCTTAGGCTGGCCACAATAAAAGGCCACTCTAAAATGTGCAGTTTTATCACACAGCACAATGCCACAGATGTCGCAAGTTTTGAGGGAGCGTGCAGTTGGCATGCTGACTGCAGGAATGTCCACCAGAGCTGTTGCCTGTCAATTGAGTGTTCATTTCTCTACCTTAAGCCGTCTCCAAAGGCATTTCAGAGAATTTGGCAGTACATCCAACCGGCCTCACAACCGCAGACCACGTGTAACCACACCAGCCCTGGACCTCCACATCCAGCATCTTCACCTCCAAGATCGTCTGAGACCAGCCATCCGGACAGCTGCTGCAACAATCGGTTTGCATAACCAAAGAATTTCTACACAAACTGTCAGAAACGTCTCAGGGAAGCTCATCTGCATGCTCGTCGTCCTCATTGGGGTCTTGACCTGACTGCAGTTCGTTGTCGTAACCGATTCGAGTGGGCAAATGCTCACATTCGATGGCGTCTGGCACTTTGGAGAGGTGTTCTCTTCACGGATGAATCCCGGTTTTCACTGTACAGGGCAGATGGCAGACAGCGTGTATGGCGTCGTGTGGGTGAGCGGTTTGCTGATGTCAACGTTGTGGATCGAGTGGCCCATGGTGGCGGTCCACAACCATCACCTCATGTTGCAGCATGATAATGCACGGCCCCATGTTGCAAGGATCTGCACACAATTCCTGTAAGCTGAAAACATCCCAGTTCTTGCATGGCCAGCATACTCACCGGACATGTCTCCCATTGAGCATGTTTGGGATGCTCTGGATCGGCGTATACGACAGCGTGTTCCAGTTCCTGCCAATATCCAGCAACTTCGCACAGCCATTGAAGAAGAGTGGACCAACATTCCACAGGCCACAATCAACAACCTGATCAACTCTATGCGAAGGAGATGTGTTGCACTGTGTGAGGCAAATGGTGGTTACACCAGATACTGACTGGTTTTCGGACCCCCCGGACCCCCCCAATACAGTAAAACTGCACATTTTAGAGTGGCCTTTTATTGTGGCCAGCCTAAGGCACACCTGTGCAATAATCATGCTGTCTAATCAGAATCTTGATATGCCACACCTGTGAGGTGGATGGAGTATCTCGGCAAAGGAGAAGTGCTCACTAACACAGATTTAGACAGATTTGTGAACAATATTTGAGCGAAATAGGCCTTTTGTGTACATAGAAAAAGTCTTAGATCTTTGAGTTCAGCTCATGAAAAATGGGGGCAAAAACAAAAGTGTTGCGATTATAATTTTGTTCAGTGTATTTGCATCTGTAGATGTCTGTTACGGTATGTATCTTTAAAGGCCGCTTTCTCAAATGAGTGTTTCTTCACATCACCGGCACTGACTTACACCAAAATTTCCTTTCTATATTCTTCGTATTATTTGCATGATTTTATTTTTGCACCTATGTTTGCGTCTGTAGATTCCAAATGCAATGCATATCTTTAAAGGCCATTATATGAAAATGAGTTTGTTTCTCCACTTCAGCAGCACTTGCATAAACCAAACTTAGCAGTATTATTCATATCTGTCTTCTAAAGGATTTTACTGAGGGGTTTGTTGATATAATTTGCCTGATTTTATTATTGAATTTTATTATTTATTATTAAAATCTATTTCTGTCTGTAGATTTAAGTTATAATATGTATCTCTAAAGGCCATTTTCTCAAAAAAAAAGTTTCTTTCTCCACTTCAGCAGCACTTACATACACCAAAATGTACAGTTTTATTCCTTTCTATATTCTGAAGGTTTTTACTGAGGGTTTGTTCATATATAATTCGCCTGGTTTTGTACAACATTATTCCTAAAAACATGGTGAAAAATTTATTTTTTTCTCACTTTTGACAGTATTTTTAGATTTTTGCAGTGATAAAAATAGATATCAAAAATTCCCTCTATAAAAACCTTTAATTCTAATATGTCGACACAATCAAACAAGAATGTTAAACCTAGCTTGATCTAATATTCATATTAATTTTCAGAAAATTTGTGCAAATTAGTGCATGTTTAATTAGATAATGCCTCGTTTGCATATAACATTTAACAAAATTTGTAATACAGAAATATTTGTAGTTTTTGTAATCAACTGTAGAAGTATTCAAGATTCAAGAGCTTTATTGTCATATGTACTAGTACAATGAAATTCTTACTTTGTTTACTCAAGAATGACAGGGTAGAAACAACTTACAAGGACAATACAAAATGCGTAAATAAAAGAAAGAATACACAGTAAATTATAATAAAAATATAAATAATAATAGCATAAAAAAGCAACAAAACAGAAAGAAAAAGAACCTGTATACTAATTAGAAAAACAACTGACAATAAAAAAAAATTTCACAGTATAAATGTGCAGTGCAAGTACTGTAGCAATAAAGTGACAATTTCAAGTGTCAAGTGGTGATAAAGTGTCAGTGTAAGTCAAGTCAAGTCAAGTCACCTTTATTTATATAGCGCTTTTACAATATAGATTGTGTCAAAGCACTTAACAGTATCAAATTGGAGGATAGAGTGTCAGTAATGTATAATGATAAGATTAAACACTAAATTTTCAGTTAAAGGCATTTCATTATTGAATTCAGAGATGTCATTGTCTAGCTCAGTTTAGTTTAAATAGTATCTGTGCAATCAAATCGGTGATAATCGCTAGAAATTAAGTGTCCCCAACTGAGCAAGCCAGAGGCGACAGCGGCAAGGAACCAAAAGTCCCTCTGTGACAGAATGGAGAAAAAAAAACCTTGGGAGAAACCAGGCTCAGTCGGGGGGCCAGTTCTCCTCTGACCAGACGAAACCCGCAGTTCAAAAGTTTATATTTCTATTTTAATTTTGTTGCAATTTCTAACAATAGTAGTATTATGTAGTTAGGTATTTTATTATATTTTAGTTATTTTGTTATTTTTGGTTGATATATCTGGGGATATATCTCTGGGGGTCATCTGGGTGTCCTGGTCTCCGCTGATCGGATACGGACTGAGAAACAGACTAGGAAAGAAACAGACAAATATTAGCGTAGATGCCATTCAACTTACGATGTAACGAGTACATCGTGTGTTATGGGGAGTGTTCGGTTCGGTTGATCTAATTAATGCAGCCTAACAATCCTTTAACGGATTTGAATAATAGAAGCGTATTAATGTGTTATGTGTAAGCCAGGCTAAAGAGATGGGTCTTTAATCTAGATTTAAACTGACAGAGTGTGTCTGCCTCCCGAACAGTGTTAGGTAGACTGTTCCAGAGTTTGGGTGCTAAATAGGAATAGGATCTGCCGCCCGCAGTCGATTTTGATATTCTAGGTATTATCAAATGGCGGAGTTTTGAGAATGCAGCGGACGTGGAGGACTATAATGCGATAAGAGCTCGCTCAAGTACTGAGGAGCTAAACCATTCAGGGCTTTATAAGTAATTAACAAGATTTTAAAATCTATCCGATGCTTGATAGGAGCCAGTGCAGTGTTGACAGAACCGGGCTAATATGGTCATATTTCCTGGTTCTAGTAAGGACTCTAGCTGCTGCATTTTGGACTAACTGTAGTTTGTTGATCAAGCGTGCAGAACAACCACCCAATAAAGCATTACAATAGTCTAACCTTGAGGTCATAAACGCATGAATTAACATTTCTGCATTTGACGTTGAGAGCATTGGTCGCAATTTAGATATGCTTTTGAGATGAAAAATGCAGTTTTACAGATGCTAGAAACATGGCTTTCAAATGACAGATTGCTATCGAACAGCACACCTAGGTTCCTGACTGATGAAGAAGAATTGACAGAGCAGCCGTCAAGTGTTAGATAATGTTCTAGGTTACATGTGGGGTTTTAGGTCCGATAATTAACACCTCTGTTTTTCAGAATTTAGCAGTAAAAATTACTCGTCATCCAGTTTTTTATATCGACTATGCATTCCGTTAGTTTCTCAATTTGGTGTGTTTCACCGGGCCGCGAAGAAATATAGAGCTGAGTATCATCAGCATAACAGTGAAAGCTAACACCATGTCTCCTGATAATATCTCCCAAGGGTAACATATAGAGCGTGAAAAGTAACGGCCCTAGTACTGAGCCTTGAGGTACTCCATACTGCACTTGTGATCGATATGATACCTCTTCATTCACTGCTACAAACTGATGGCGGTCAGATAAGTACGATTTGAACCATGCTAAGGCACTTCCACTAATGCCAACAAAGTTGTGTAGTCTATTCAAAAGAATGTTGTGGTCGATAGTGTCGAACGCAGCGCTAAGATCCAGTAGAACTAATAAAGAGATACAACCACGATCAGATGATAGAAGCAGGTCATTTGTAACTCTAATGAGAGCAGTCTCAGTACTATGATACGATCTAAATCCTGACTGGAATTCCTCACAGATATAATTTTTCTCTAGGAAGGAATATAATTGTGAGGATACTACCTTTTCTAGTATCTTTGACAGAAAAGGGAGATTTGAGATCGGTCTGTAATTAACTAGATCTTTGGGGTCAAGTTGTGGTTTTTTAATGAGAGGCTTAATAACAGCCAATTTGAAGGTTTTGGGGACATATCCTAATGACAATGATGAATTAATAATAGCCAAAAGAGGATCTATGACTTCTGGAAGCAGCTCTTTTAGTAGTTTAGATGGAATCGGGTCTAACATACATGTTGTTGGTTTAGATGATTTAACAAGTTTATACAATTCTTCCTCTCCCACAGTAGAGAATGAGTGGAATTGTTCCTCAGGGGGTCTATAGTGCGCTATCTGATGCGATACTGTAGCTGACGGCTGCAGGGATACAATTTTATCTCTGATAGTATCGATCTTGGAAGTGAAGTAGTTCATAAAGTCATTACTGCTATGCTCTTGGGAAATGCCAACACCTGTTGATGCTTGATTTTTCGTTAATTTAGTTACTGTATTGAATAAATACCGGGGGTTATGTTTGTTTTCTTCTAGAAGAGACGAAAAGTAATCAGATCTAGCAGTTTTTAATGCTTTTCTGTAGGATAGGGTACTTTCCCGCCAAGCTAAACGAAATACCTCTAATTTAGTTTTCCTCCAGCTGCGCTCCATTTTCCGGGCTGCTCTCTTTAGGGTGCGAAGTGTAAAGTCTATTGTTTAATTTGATTATCAGTCAAATGCGTTATGAGTGTATGATGGTCCAGCAGGTAAAGTGCAGAATGCTATTGAACAGGCTGAATTTACCCTGATGATACAGGTGGAAGTGGCAGTGGGTTTTGACTATTTATTGGTTATATCAATGGTTATATCTATTACAACCCGAATTCCGGAAATGTTGGAATGTTTTTTTAAATTTGAATAAAATGAAAACTTAAAGACTTTCAAATCACATGAGCCAATATTTTATTCACAATAGAACATAGACAACATAACAAATGTTTAAACTGAGAAATTTTACACTTTTATCCACTAAATGAGCTCATTTGAAATTTGATGCCTGCTACAGGTCTCAAAAAAGTTGGCATGGGGCAACAAAGGGCTGAAAAAGCAAGAAATTGTGAAAAGATTCAGCTGGGAGAACATCTAGTAATTAAGTTAATTGACATCAGGTCTGTAACATGATTAGCTATAAAAGGGATGTCTTAGAGAGTCTCTCAGAAGTAAAGATGGGCAGAGGCTCTCGAATCTGTGAAAGAGTGCGTAAAAAGATTGTGGAATACTTTAAAAACAACGTTCCTCAGCGTCAAATTGCAAAGGCTTTGCAAATCTCATCATCTACAATGCATAACATCATCAAAAGATTCAGAGAGACTGGAGAAATCTCTGTGCGTAAGGGACAAGGCTGAAGACCTTTGTTTGATGCCCGTGGTCTTTGGGCCCTCAGACGACACTGCATCACTCATCGGCAGGATTCTGTCATTGACATTAGATTAGATTAGATTAGATTCAACTTTATTGTCATTACACAAGTACAGGTACAGGGCAACGAAATGCAGTTTAGGTCTAACCAGAAGTGCAATAGCAGCAAGTGCAGGATATACAATGGTTGAATAAGTGCAGGACAAGGATATGTACTGAATATATGTATAAATATATATAGAAAGATGGTTATTACTATAAACAGAATTTACAGGTGAATATGTATAGTGAATAAATATACAGATGGCTATTACTATAAACAGAATTTACAGGTGATATGTACTATCAATACAATATATATATATACAGATGGCTATTACTATAAACAAGGTGTAAAAGTGCAGTGGAAGTGATTCTATATTACAATTAGACGTACGGTGCAAAATGCTAATGTAAACATTGATAATGTAAATACCAGTCGGCAGTGCAATTGAGCATAATCCAATTTAGGTATGGTAGTGCAAGATACAAAAGTAAACAGTTGTTACTGTAATAAAAATGTACATTCAGTAGTGCAAATAAGGCCGATGTGAGGTAGGAGAGAAGAGTTAACAATATATGAGGAAGTGGATCAACGGGGGTTAGAGTTCAGTAAAGAGACAGCTCTGGGGAAGAAACTGTTCTTTAATCTGCTGGTCCGGAGGCACCTGAAACGCCTGCCGGAGGGCAGGAGAGAAAACAGTCTGTGGGCTGGGTGAGAGGAGTCCTTAAGGATGCTGCGAGCTCGATGCAGACAGCGTTTCCTCTGGATGTGTTCGATGGCAGGTAGTGGAGTCCCTGTGATGCGCTGGGCAGTTTTCTCCACCCGCTGCAGTGCCTTGCGCTCCGCAACAGAGCAGCTCCCATACCATACTGTGACACAGTTGGTCAGGATGCTTTCTATTGCACAGCGATAGAAGTTCACCAGGATAGCCGAGGAGAGCTGATTCTTCCTCGGTGTCCTCAGAAAGAAGAGGCGCTGGTGAGCCTTCTTGACCAGGCTGGAGGTGTTGGTTTTCCACAACATGTCCGCCGAGATGTGGATCCCCAGGAACTTGAAACTGGAGACACGCTCAACAGCCATTCCATTGATGTGGATGGTGTCGTGTGCCTCTTGACTCCTTCCTGAAGTCCACGATGAGCTCCTTCGTTTTGGTGGTGTTGAGGAGCAGGTTATTTTCAGTGCACCATGTGGCCAGGTGCTGGATCTCCTCCCTATAGGCAGTCTCATCGTTGTTACTGATGAGGCCAATCACTGTGGTGTCGTCTGCAAACTTGACGATGGAATTAGATCCATACACAGGCTTGCAGTCGGAGGTGAAGAGGGAGTAGAGAAACGGGCTTAGCACACAGCCCTGTGGTACACCAGTGTTAAGTGTGATGGATGTGGAACAGGTGAATCCTGATCGAACATTCTGGGGTCTGTTGGTCAGGAAGTCCAAAATCCAGTTGCACATTGAGGTATTGATGCCCAGGTCTCCAAGTTTGGCTATTAACTTGGTTGGGATGACAGTGTTGAATGCTGAGCTGAAGTCAACAAACAGCATACTTGCATAAGTGTTCTTATTGTCCAGGTGAGTGAGCACAGAGTGCAGTGCCATGGAAACTGCATCCTCTGTGCTCCTATGGGGGATGTTTAATGTTTAATGTTTCTAATGTTGTGTCTGAGATAGCAGGGAGAGATCGCTGTTGTAAGTGCAGTTCTGGAGGTGTTGAGAGCTGAAGGATGGTCCGGAGATGCCGATGGTCTGATGGCATCGAGTGCCGCGGTCCGATTGGGTTTCCCACCTGCATGCAGCTGTTGGCTCATAGGAAGTGGAATGTCTTTCCCAGATTCCGTGACCGAACTCTCAACGACCACTCAAGACGGAGAAAAAAAAAAAGCGCGGCAGAAAATCCCCTGTTGAAATTTCACAGTGGCAGGGGTCAGAGTCGCTGTCAGGCAGAACATCGCTCACGGATCGCATTCCGTCAGCCGCTATTGTAATTCAAGAGTCCGTGCCATCGCGACTGCTTGCGCCCGCGTCCTTTGTTCCTCACTTGAGTCGTGAATTTTGCGGTTGTCTCACAGATTTTCCAGCTTCATGTGAGCAACAGAGTCGTCTGGCTGTAAATCCACACAGACTCTGAACCTCTTGCCTTTTCTCATGTATGTGAGGGAACGCTAACTGCAGCTTTTGTGTGTTTTGCCCAAGGGTTTGTTGGTTGATTATAGTTCCAAGAATAATAAAACCATTTAAATGGATAGTTCACCCAAAAATAATTATTTACCTTCATGCCATTCCAAGTCTGTATGACTCTCCGTATAAGGATAAGGAGACATTTAGCAGAATTTTCACACTATTTTATTTCAAGTAGTGAAAGCAGACCAAACACAGTGAAGGCAGATTAGAAACAATCCATAAAACTTGTGTGCTTTATTTCAAGTCTTCTAATGCATATGAAGCCGTTTAAATGTGGTGCATCGGCACATTTTTACTACGTTTGACATCAGAAGACTGAGAATACATCTGTGATGCCTTTGCATGTATGTACATTTCCATTCAAAAAGCTTTTTTGACAGAATTTACTTTTTATACTGCACAGATGCATTAAATTGATCAAAGGTGACAGTGAAGACATTTATAATGTTACAAAAGATTTCTATTTTAAATAAATGCTTTTGAACTTTCTGTTCATCTGTGAATCCTGAAAAATAAAATGTATCCTGGTTTCCACAAAAATATGCAGCAGTACAACGGTTTTCAACATTAAACAGCAAATCAGCATATTAGAATGATTTCTGAAGGATCATGTGACACTGAAGACTGGAGTAATGATGCTGAAAATTCAGCTTTGATCACAGAAATAAAATACATTTTACTGTATTAACATAGAATATAGATATTTTAAATTGCAATAATATTTCACAATTTTTACTGTATTTTTGATAAAATAAATTCAGCCTTGGTGAGCAGCAGAGATGTCTTTCAGAAATCTTAAAAAAAAATTGACTGACCCCAAACATAGTGTCAGAAACAGCCACCTCCTATATAGATTTTAAGAATATTTCACTATTTTTTGTGTATTTTTGATCAAATAAATTCAGCCTTGGTGAGCAGACTTTGCAGAAATATTAAAATATTTTACCAACCACAAATTTTGAACAGTACATTTACATGTACATTTACACTTATTCAAGGACATTTGCACTTATTTTTCCAAAGCAACTTACTGTACAATTGAGGATCAACAAAAGCAGTACAGGCTAGAAAAAGAGGTGAAATCTCTATAAACAAAGCAAAGTTTGATATTTTTATGGAGCTTTTTGTCATTTTTGGTGCTTAGCAGCATTTCACTGAATGGAAAAGAACATCCTGGTCACAGTTTTTCCTTTCAGGTTCCAAAGAAGTAAAAGTCAAACAGGTTTGAAATGACATGAGGCAGAGGAAAGCAATGACAGAACTTTAATTTTTGAGGGAAAGTTGTATTTTAGATTGTTATTCACCTGAAAGACTTGTTTTCAAAAGTGCAAAATTAAATGGTGACAAGATTGTTTCTCTTTCTGAGTTCTTGGTCAGGTCTTGTGTGTTTCTTGCTTTGCTCTTCTCCGCAGTGATTCATATTTCTGGCGGTGGAATCAGAGCGTGCAGCCCCTCGCATTCCCCCGGACGGCCCATTTTTCAGCAGCGGGCCTCACGCTGGGCGTTTGATGGAACTCGCGGCCAGTGTGTGAGCGGGCCTGACCTACTCACAGCTTCCCGATCGCATGTAATCACAGCAAACGAGCGCTGACAGCGCCGATGCCGCAGTCACATCACTGCCGCCCCACTGAACTCCCAGCAGCCCACACTATTGTTCCTGCTCTCACTTTCCCTTTGTTTTTAGCCCATCCACAAACATCCATTCACACACACACACACACACACACACACACACAAACTCCCACCTTCACAGTGCCACGGCTGGAGAAAGAGGAAAGTGTGGAGCGTCGGAGGGAATGCGGGGTAATTGATCTCTGAGTGAGTTGAGATTAGGGTTACACTCATCAGTGTAAGAATAACACTAATAAAATATGTATTAGTTTTATGCCATATTTATATTTTTGTTTACTGAAAGAAATCAGAATGTTGCCTTGCAGTTGTTAAGGTGTTCTTAAGAGTGTTTTTGACATGTTGTTATTTGGTTGCTAGGGTTTCATTGGTGGTTGCTAAGGGCATTATACAGTTTTCTGAGTAGTGATTGAATGAAATTTTATGACCGATACCAACACTGATTATTTTAATATTGTCTTAAAATGTAAATTTAATTATCTTTTTAAATGATTGCTTTATTTATACTGTTTGGCACAATTATAAAGATTAATATTAATTAATTAACATGAATTGGTTACACCAATACATGCTATGTGTTTTAGCATTTATATTTATTTATATATATATATATATATATTAATTAACTATTATTTTTATTATTATTATTGTGTATTTTATTGTTGCTGTTTTATTTATACTTTTTGGCACATTTATAATTATATAAACATTAGATTACTACAATAGAAACTCAATGCTATGCTATGCTATGCACATGCTATGTGTTTTGATATTTTTATTATAACAACAACAACACAATAATAATAATAATAATGTTGACAAACTAAGTCCATTTTGATGAAGTGAAATGTTTCCAAAAGAAAATTGGGACCAAAATTTTCCATTTATCTGTAGACACAATACACAATATTAAGGAACCAGTAACTGTTTGAGTAGAAAAGTGTGAATATTGGTAAAAGAAAATATCCAGTATTCATCTTTAGTGCTCAGCATGTCTCTGTGATCTTCTAGTCTCTAGATGTGAGATTTTTTCTCTTGTTTTCTGATCCAGCGTGTGCGTCTGATCACTTTCTTCAACGGTCTGATCTGCTGAACATGTGAAGTTCCTCTAACATTCATTCTGCTCATTTCTCATGTGAATCTCTGTGCTCTTGATGTAATCCCAGTAATGGCACAAACTCTTAATCGGCTTAAGTTGTATGTGTCGGTGAGTGTTGGGGTGAGATTAGGGCGAGAGGGGGCGTGTCGTGGCCCGAGGTGAGTCCCGCCGTCACCTGACGTGTGAATGGCTTTTGTCATGCGCACTTTCTGCTCTTGTGTGTTTTCACTGCTGCTTTGTGTTCTTTATCCCACCCATAATGAGCTGTCAATCAGCCTCTGGCACCCTACAGGGGAAAGGAGGAAATGCTTAACCGACCCGGCAGGAACTAGTTCTTACAGCACTTTGAGTGAGAATACATGGTGTGTGATTTGCTTTCATGTTTTCGATGTCAAACTACATGGAGATTTTTTCCCCCCATAAACTATTGTTATTCTTAGTTGCGGTTTAAAATATTGTTAAACATAAGTAAATTATCACTAGTATTAGAGCTCATAATGATGCAATCAAACCTCTAAGTGTTAGTAGTAAATTTAAAATTGAACCAGCTAAATGCCAGAATCCTACAGAAAACATACTGCATAGAAACATGATAAAAAAATGGTTAAGACACTGGTTTACACACTTAAAAGTAAGTCAGACTCAGTAAGTCGCAACATAGTATCATCAGGTGCATCCTAAAACTCGTACTTATGCACTATTCTTTTGAGTAGTGTGCTCACACTGAAAATGCACTTTAAATGCTGTTAAATAAGGAAAAAATAAGTGTGGAATGTTGAACACTTCATGCACAAAATACATTATAACAAAATAATCTTATATAATTCATACATTACATGGATGAGTACACCCGGTTTTTCATGGGCAAAAACTAAATAGAGATTAGTTTAAGCCACTATAGTTGGTTTGTATTTGTTATCAGTTTAGCAGTTTGTTGGTTAGCAACACCCTGGCAACCACCCACAACACCCTTTTGTTAATTTGGTGATTTTTGCATGACAAACACCTCTCATATTTACTTTATGAAATAAAAGAGACCAGTTAAATCAATCCAAACTAATTTAGTCTAGTATAGTTGGTTTGTATTTGTTGCTGGTTTGTCTGTTTGTTGGTTAGCAACACCCTGGCAACCACCCACAACACCTTATTATTAGTGTAGTGAGTTCTCCTCAATCTGCACCACTCACATTTTCTTTACGAATGAAAGATACTAGTCAAAACGGTGACATAACACCGCCCAAATGTTTATGCGACGAAAGAAAGTCCGTTAAGCATTAAACATCTAAAATGATCTTTATTTGTACGTTTTCTTAGAGTACCTTTTCTCTGCTCGCTTCTGGACAACAAGTTGCTTTGGAATCTTCAGAAAACTTTAACTCGACTTTTTTCTAAATCAACTCTATTCTGACTCTATCGCCTTCAAACGCTGTAGCTCAGGCATTTTTTGTCCGATTCCAACAAGTCTTACATTATTTTGAAGATAATAAAAATAACAAATTTTAGAAAATTTGCTCATTCCGACTCATTTTGCCAGCATGGGTCACATATGGTGAGGGTTGTAACATTTCATCACACATTTAAGGTATTCAGCCAATCACAGCGCACTGGATAGCTGGCCAATCAGAGCACAGCGTGCTTCTCAGAACGATGAGCTTTGTAAAAATCGACGTGTTTCAGAAAATTGGGGCAGAGAGGAGCAACGGTAATGTATGGTATGTGAAAAATAATGTGTTTTTTGAACCTTAAACCGCGTAAACACACACCAAATACACAAAACAATGTTCTTTTTAGCATCGTCATGTGTGACCCTGCAGCACAAAAGCAGTCATAAGCAGCACAGGTATATTTGTAGCAATAGCCAAAAAAGCATTGTATGGGTCAAAATTATCCATTTTTCTTTTATGCCAAAAATCATTAGGATATTAAGTAAAGATCATGTTCCATGAAGATATTTTGTAAATTTCCTACCGTAAATATATCAAAACATTTTTGATTAGTAATATGCATTGCTAAGAACTTCATTTGGACAACTTTAAAGGCGATTTTCTCAATATTTAGATTTATTTGCTCCCTCAGATTCAAATGGTATTCAAATAGTTGTATCTCGGCCGGATATTGTCTTATCATAACAAACCATACATCAATGTATGGTTTAAAGCTTATCAATTCAGCTTTCAGATGATGTATAAATCTCAATTTCAAAAAATTGACCCTTATGACTGCTTTTGTGGTCCAGGGTAACATATGACCCCTTTAAAGCACTGGTGTTGGTTTGTCAGGGCAGCCGCTGTGGTCACGTGACTCTGAGCTCACAGACGGCCCACCGAGCGCTGGAGGCTGTTTTTGGGGGCCCCTGGCCTCCTTTCAGCGGACGGCCCTCCCCTGTGCGTGAGGAGGGTCCGCTGGGGTCCCGGCTGAGCCGCAGAGATCAACTGCTGCTTTTATTGTCTCTCCACAAGGTGTCCGGAGCGGAGGGGCCGTCCCAATCGCAGGGAGAGAGTAACACCCTCTTTCTCTCTGTCCGTCGCAGGCCGGCCGTCAGTGTGGAGTAACTGTGGAGCGAGCGGCGTGCGTGTGTTTCCATGCCCTGGTTCCATGCTCGAGTCTCAGGGATGGAGCTACAGGTTTGGACATCGCTGCTGTGTTTGCTGTGGCTGCTCTCGTCCGCTCAGGGTGAGTATCAGCGTTTACTGCCATCTCCGTCTGCATGTTTGGCTCTGATGGCAGCGTTTAACTGGTGTCTGTTTGTGTATGACCCCCTGATGCTGTACGTCATGTTTCATGTTTAGAATATTTGTCGGACGGGTGCCAGAAATGCAGTGCTGCATTTGCCAAATATGCACCGGGGAGAACTTTAAAATGCATTCCGTTTAAAATATGCATGGGTCGTTGACGCACAACCTGACCGTGGAGTTTGTTTTCAATCAACACCAAGATTTTAGGTTGACATGTGCATGTGTGTGTGTATTTTAGGGAGCTGGAAAGTTTCTAATCACCTCTTAAATGCAGCTGCATTGACAAATGAACTTAAAATAATTAATGACATTAATATGATGAATTAGCATGAATAAGGGAATTTTAGGGAAACTGTATTGTGGTTGATTCATGATAAGACGACATTTTGGTCTTCATTAACTTTTATTAAAATTTTAAGATGACTTTTAGAGTCCATTTCGGTTCATATTTAATATATGCATGGGTAGTTGATGCAAAATATTTCTAAGGAGTTTATTTTTTAACCAAAACGAAGATTTTAGGTTAAAATGTATATGCATGTGTAAAGAAAAGTGTGTTTAAGGTCACTGGAAAGTTTCTGATCACATGTTAAATGCTGCTGCAGTGACAAATGAACTTAAAAGAATTAATAACATTAATATGATGAAATATCATGAAATGCGAATCAGAAAAATGTTGATTTAGGTAATAGTTTTAGGGAGTTTGTCATACTCAAGTAATGTCAATTTCATATACTGTGGACGATTCATGATAAGAAGAGATTTTGGTCTTCATGAACTTTTATTTCAATTTTAAGATGACTTTCAGAGTCCATTTCAGCTCATATTTAATATGCATGGGTAGTTGCTGAAAAATGTGTCCATAGAGTTTATTTATTAATCAGCACCAAGATTTTGCATGTACATGCATGTGTGTGTTTTAGGCCTGATCACCTGATACATGCTCCTTTAGTGACAAATCGTGCAAATAATTGCTATCATTGCTCTTTTGTATTGTATTGTATCAATACAATATTTTTGTTTTGTATTGTATCATTGCTCTCTTGTTGATTTTGATTGCGTATATTGTCCTCTTTTATAAGTCGCTTTGGATAAAAGCGTCCGCTAAATGTAAGTTTAGTTTATTTTCTTATATAACACATTTATGCCATTTAGCCCAAAGTGCTGTACAATGCATTCAGGAAAACCAAACAAAGACAATAACAAACACAACATCTTAAAATAGGAAACATATATTACGTCTCTCTCTTAAATCAGACTCAAACGCCATAATATAAAAGTGCTTCTTCAAAGCCGTTTTAAAAGCGAAGATGTAAATATCCATTAAAATGATGAATAATCATGAATTATGATTATAAAATGCTGTTTTATCCAATAGTTCAGTCTCGTTGCAGGACATGTCACTTGATGTAGAATATACTAGATCTGAACGCTGTTTTTCCAGTGCATGTGCTTACATCGTTTTGGTGTAAAATTGATTATGGAGAGGCTAGTTGCGCTTTAACGTGTACGAAGTGGAAAAACCTGCATGCAGCAGAGTCTGACGTCTGTGTGTCGCCGCTGCTGGGTTTTTGCTGGTCGCTGAGGCATTTGGCGAAGTCTTGGAGAGGGATCTACTGTCAGACACTTGTTAAACACGCAGTTGGGCGTCAGGCTGTAAAATCAATTCCACTCTCTCAGCCCACACACACACACACAGATGAACAAACACCCGCACATGCGCGCGCCCTCACCTAAAATAATTGAAACCCCTGTGTGTCACGTTGAGGGTCAGAAATATCCCGCAGCTGGTGCACGTTCACATGGATTTACTGCTTCAGCTGCCGTTCAGCGTGATGTTAGTGATGAACTTCAAGAGTCAGATGTGTTCAGGAAGCTTGATTGTTGTGCATTTGTCTGTATTGATGATGAATTTCTTTAAGTTTATATTGCATTTTAGCAGTTGCTTGAACAAAAGCAATCTGATGTAGAGCCAACAATATTTGTAATACCAGGTTTATTTGACAAGTGGACTTGGAAAGATACTGCAGTCAACATTTTCATTCTGGTTTTATCACGGACAGTTCATATTACAGTTTTGCCTCTTTTTTTCAAAACTTTACACACAACAAATTTAAGAATTGCACACACAACATGCAAAATACCTCACTTATCTCTTGCAAAATGAAGCAATGCATTCAAAATATCACAAACATAAGTATAAAAACAGTCAATTTCAGTAATGTCATTTGTCCTTCTTATATTTTAGATCAATTAATTCACTATCCAATCAATCCCACATCAATCAAACCTACAGTTCCGCTCAGAAAGCTTAGGTTGCGGAAGTAAAAATGTTTTTTTTAAATTTTATTTTGTTCTGCCTTGTGTTTTTGTACATGCATTTTCGCCTGCATCTTCTGCTGCTCTTCAGACGTGCTTTAGATGTTTCTCCGGGGAATTTTTCACATTTCTGTTTCTAAACGGCTCAGTGTAAGTGGTACATGATTCAGCCGTTGTTGTGGCTCACGTCTCTGTGTTTAAGAGTCGTCTGCGGTTGTGCATTCCTGAGCGTTTCTGTGAATCGTGTGGAGAAACAGCAATCGTGTTTAAAGTATCTCATGCTCAGCGGAGTGATAAGAGGGAGAACTGGTGCTTTCAGTGTTTTATGGCACCGTCAAGGTCAGCGTGGAGATAAACAGACTCCAACACATCTGCGCTTACGAGGAGCCTTCATCTCATCTGCTCTTCCTTGAGAAGGCTGATAACTGTGTGAGTGTGTTACAGAGTATTCTTGAAGAAAGGAGAACCACGCAACTTGAGTTGTTTACCATCCCATATTGATGATTATACCAGTCAAAACCAGTTTTACTAAGGCCAACCTTACTTCATGATCAATATTTATTGTGGATGATTCATAATTAGAAGGCATTTTTTCTTAAATATAAAATTAAAATAAAAAAAATCATAAATAACTTTCAGAGTACCATTTCAGCTCATATTTAATATATGCATGGATAGTTCATGCAAATTTTTAAAAAGTTTTTAACCAAAACCAAGATTCAAAGTGTTCATGCATGTGTAAGGAAAAGCGTGCTTTAGGTCACCCTTTAAATGCTCCTTCAGTGACAAATCAACTTTTATAAGTGCAAATAAGTAGTCTGTCAATTAATATGAGGAATAACCATGAATAATAATTATAAAATTCTGTTTTAGGTCATAGTTTTAGGAAGTTGCAAAATATGTCAGCTTCATGCTGAATATGTATTGTGGATGATTCATATTTAAAAAAAATTGTCTTCATAAACTGTTATTAAAATGTAAAAATAACTTTCAGAGTCTATTCCAGGATGTATTTAATAAATGCATGGGTAGTCGCTGCAAAATGTGTTTATGGAGCTTGTTTTTTAACCAACGTTAAGATTTTAGGTTAAAATGTTCATGCATGTGTGAAGAAAAAGTATATTTTAGGTATCTGGAAGGTTTCTAAACACCCTCCTTTTTATAAATGGACTTAATTAGTCAGTCCATTAATAAGGTGAATAATCATGAATAATACTTATAAAAGAATCTGACAAATGCAGTGCCTAAAATAGTTTTAGGGGCTTTGTCATAGTGCAACATGTGTCAACTTATTGCTGAATAATTATATTATGGATGATTCATATTAAGAGGACTTTTATTGAAATGGAAAAATTACTTTCAAAGTCCATTCCGGCTCATATTTAACAAATGCATGATGCATAATGTGTCCATGGAGTTTATATTTAATCAAAACCAAGATTTTAGGTTAAAATGTACATGCATTTGTATGGAAAAGTATGTTTCAGGTAACTGGAAAGCTTTTAATCACCCTTTAAATGCTCATGACAAATGTCAACTTCATGTTGAATATTTACCGTGGAAGATGCATTTAGATATTGTCTTCATAAACCTAAAAAAATAAATTAAAAATAAACTATTCAAACGTAAAAATGACTTTCAGAGTCCTGTTCAGCTCATATTTAATATGTGCATGGATAGTTTAGAATATGCATGGAGTAAGTTAGAGTTTACCAAGAGTTCAAGTTAAAATGCACATGCATGCATACGTCACCTGTTAAACACTCCTGCAGTGACAAATAAGTAGTCTATCAATTACTATGATGAATAAAAATCATAAAAGAATTAGGAACAATGCTGTTTTAGATCATAGTTTCACAGTTGAACGCTGCTTTTCCAGTACATGTGTTTAAACAATACTGGTGTTAAATGGGTAAAGAGCTGGTGGTTTTCTGCGTCCTCCTGAACATGAGCAGGTGCTGCTGATCTCCGTCGAGCGTTCTGGCTCTCGATCAGATGAAAGCATGAGTCAAGGACAGACTGGAGTGGGAGAGAAGTCGTGACCTTCAGCGCTCCTCCGCACATGAGTCATGAGGAGTTCCTCCCGTGCTCGACGCTCCTACAGCGCGTGGGCAGGTGGAGCTGGAGGTGGCATGCTGTAGTTTCTCCAGCGTGTTTGGGTGAAATTCCCACACGGTCGACTGAAACGAGGAGCAGACACACAGTGACTGAAGACTGAGACACAGCTTGTTTCGAAACCTAGTGTGCTGACAGCCTTTTCAGGGTTCATAGACGCACTTCTCAAGTTAAGTCTGTGCCAAATTTTATTTTCAAAGACTCATTTTGGCTAAGTATCTTTCACAGACAAATCAATCCCAGAATGCACTGCATTGAGTTCAGTAAAAAAAAAAAAAAAGTAAAGATGGATAAAAATATTGGTTGTAAATAGAGATGTTTCAATAAAAAAAATACTTGAGTGTTATTAAAAATGGTCATTAAAATTTATATATATTAACTATCTATACAAAATGTATTTTATACTTTTTTTATTTGTATTATATATACACATATTTATAATTTAAATGTAAAAGAAATTCAAGAAATCTCTAAAAATAAAGGCATAAAATAATGTTTAAATTTGAATGAAATAATGAAAAAGGAAAATCTGAAATAAAATAAAATTTAAAAACAAGGATTTGTTTTTTTTTAGATTAGATTATTTTAGATAAATTAAATAATAAAAATAGACATAAATATAAAAACAAGTTACTAAAAATGACAGACACAACAAAATTACTAAAACTTTGACTAAATTAAAATGAAAACTTATTCAGAATATTACTAAACACTATAAAAAATATAATAGTATGTAAATGAAATTAAAATAACATGCTCTGGGTCATTTTGACCAATGAAGAGATGTTTTTTAATTCTCAAATTGAAAGGTGCCGATGCATATTAATAAACATTCAAATACAAGTAAATGTAATTTTCATTGGCAATCCATTTGCATTTCTGTGCTGTTAATACATAATTATAATTTTTTTTTTTTTTTTAACTCCTTTTGTACCTTATTGACTTATTTGAACTCAAACTCTCCAGTATCAAACTCTGCGAGTCGCGTGTTTCAGACTCTGAAGCTGTCGCGTCTCTCGTTCACTGCAGGTGTTTTCAAGGTCACTGAGTTCTGGCCAAATATGACTGTATTACAGTTCTCAGGAACACAAGCTTCATTTACAGGAACAGGTCCTACGCTTTTCTGTTATCACTTTGTTTGCGTTACCTTTTCTTTGACAATTAATCATGTTTTTAAAAATGTTGCTTCTGTGTCTTTAAGACTCTTTCTTTATCGCTATATTGTTCATTCAAAGAATACTTTCATTAATCAAGAATGCATTAAGTTGATCAAAAATGTCAGTAAAGACATTTATAATGTTTCAGAAGATTTCTATTTTAAATAAATGCTAAATGCCTTTCTATTCATCTGTGAATCCTGAAAAATAAAATGTATCCCAGTTTCCACAAAAAGATTGTGCAGCACAAGTGTTTTCAACATTGATAATAATCATAAATGTTTGTTGAGCAGCAAATCAGCATATTAGAATGATTTCTGAAGATCATGTGACACTGAAGACTGCAGTAATGATGCTGAAAATACAGCTGCGCATCACAGGAATAAATTACAGTTTAACAGATATCACATAAAAAACTGATGTTTTAAATTGTAATAATATTTTGCTGTTTTACAGTATTTTTAATCAAATAAATAAAGTAATACATAATTGGACTGGAGATGAAGTTTGAGTTCTGAAAGTTACAGTCACATAAAACAAAAATGTTGCATCCTATGATGGCTGTAAATGAATGACTTCAGCAGAAGAAGCTGGTCGAGTCGTGTTTGCTTTTGTCACATTCCTCTAATTCAGCACACGAGCAGCCGGCGTCTCGTTAGACGAGCTTCATCGTGGCAGACGAGCTTCCGTAACGAATCTGATCCGCGCGGGGAAACCGTCGGCTTCCTGACAGGATACGGATCAGATTCCTGCAAACAGAACCCGATCCAGCGGCGGCGGCCCCCGCATGGCCTGCACCTGTGGCCCCGGGCCCCGGGGACCGGAGCTCACGCTCCTCAAAGAGACTCTGTTCCTGACCGGATGAGCTCAGACGCTGATGCACTGAAAAACATTTCAGAATCAGATCCTTTCAGTTCATGAGATTGAGTTGAATCTGCATTAGCATCACGTTAAATTAGAATGACAGGGATTTGTGATTAAAATTGCAATTAAAAATGTAAGCATGACAGATCAATTTTATTTTTTGAGCACAAACTCATTTATTTTATTAATATAAATAAATATAAATTAGTAATTTTATTAATATAATTATAATGTTATTTATATAATTATAACATAATTATATATAATAGGTATGTATTTATACATATCAATAATAAATATTATTTGAATAATAAATAAAATTATATATATATATATATATATATATATATATATATATATATATATATATGTAACAATGATATATTAAATATATTAAATCAATGTATATGCATATTTATAAATAATGTATTACGTAATATTATATAGTAAATATTACAATATAAATATATGATATAATTATGTTTTTGGAAATTAATTAGCAGTCATTCATTCTATTAAATGTCGTCAAATTAATAAAACAGATAATTTATGAGTTTATTTTAAATCGCAGTGTATTTAAATTTTGCTTCCTTCCTTAATTTTATTTGCAGTTCCCTTTTGTTGCCTTTGTTTAATCTCAGTTGAAATTCATCTATTCATTCCTTATATGCAGAGTAAACAGTAAATAAACTATCAATTTATTGATTTCCTAAAGAGGGAAACACATAGATTCTGACCAGTCAAAAACTGACCAATAGTGTGAATTGAAGGCGGGACTATTAGTTTGACTGACCAATGACAGACAGGAAGAGTGTTTGGGTTAGAAACTGAATGAGTTCTGAATAGTTTAGATCAGTGATTTGTGTTTAGTTCGTGTGTGAGTTAGATGGCCGTAAGGCTGTGTGTGTGTGTGTGTGTGTGTAATTATAGCTGCTCGTATTGACACCGCACACGCTCAGATGATTAAGCGCAGACAGCTGCAGATCCTGGTACTGCATGAAACACACACACACACACAGGTGCAGTTTATCCGGGTCCCTGCGGCCCTGTGTGTGTGGGATCGACGGCCCCGGCTCTCTGTGTGTCTAAACATGGTGTGGAAAGCTGCTGCTGTCGCATGCTTTTGTTTCGGGGACGACTCTCTCGCTCCTGATTTGCCTTCGGTCAGATTTCACTCGCTTCACGACCAGATCATAAACCGCATGATTTCACATCAGTTTACAGCCTCATATGTTTACTGTAGTTCAATTAGTCAGTTAGCAGATGCTGTCATTCAAAGTGACTTACAGTAGAGTACAGTAAGATTTCCACTTTACCACAGATAAATCTCAACACATTTACTGAATGCTTATGCATGAGATATGATTTATTCTACAGTTTTGTGTTGAAATGATCACTTGTTTTTGATTCATTTATTTGTGAATGTGTTATAGTTTAATTCAGATATGACTGTAGTTTTATTGGTAACACTTTACAATAAGGTTCATTAGTTAACATTAGTTAACAACACTAGTTAACATGAACTAAGCATGAACAATACTTCTACAGCTTTTATTAATCTTAGTTAATGTTAATTTCATCATTTACTAATGCATTATTAAAATCACAAGTTGTGCTTGTTAACATTAGTTAATGCACTGTGAACTAACTTTAATAAACAATGAATGATTGTATTGTTATCATCTAACGTTAACAAAGATGAATAAATAATGTAATACATGTATTGTTCATTGTTTGTTCATGTCAGTTAATACATTAACTAATGTTAACAAATGGCACCTTATTGTAAAGTGTTACCGTTTTATTGATATATAATTTTTAATTTTATATTTTGCATTTTTTTAATGTTAGATTTAATTACTTAGTATCACGTGAAACTAAATGTTGCCTTGGCA
>NC_081164.1:26079602-26082102 GCF_012432095.1 Onychostoma macrolepis | reverse complement strand
GCCCGAACGCCATAACCCGGTAATTAAGAAAATCATCTGGCGTAACAAAGGCAGATATTTCAGCCGCGCGCGAAGTATTTTACCTCAGCCTCCATGATTTTACATTTAGTAGGGTTCACTCTGTAAGGACTTTGCTTAATAGGTGGATGATCACCTACATCAATATCATGCTCAAGCACATGTGTGCGCATAGGAACATCAGAGTACAAGCCTGACAAAGAGTTAATCAACCTCGCCATATCAGTCCGCTGCGGGTCAGACAGATGCACTAAATGAGAATTTAAATTCTCCAGAACTTTAGAGTTATTCAGTTTACCACCCGAAACTAAGGTACTCTGCAAGTTCAAACCATCTTCATCAGCGTCATTGTCCGATACCGGCACGGCAGAAGCCACAGGAGTGATAGCAGAGCTTTTTGACTCCCCATCTTCCTCACGACTTGCATACAACTTCAGCATGTTCATGTGGCACAAGCGTGTTTTCTGCTGGCGATCGGGATTTCAAACAACATAGTTCGTTTCACTTAACTTTTTGTCGATGACATGGTCCAGAGAATCTAGCTTGCAATGCGTGACCCTGAATTGGCAATAAGACCAAAACTTTGTCACTCTCAGAGAACGACCGAGCGACAGCATTTTTATCATAACGCTCTTTCATTTTTAATTGCATACTCCCCAGTGCAGTTTGAGCTAACTTGCAAGCATTATACAATCACTCCCGAAAGGAACTGACATAGTCCAGCAAATTACACTCAGACTTCTGCTCAGAAAGCCAATTTTCTTTCAGCATTTTGAGCGGGCCCCTTACCGTGTGTCCAAAAACAAGATCTGCTGGACTAAAACCCAGCGACTCTTGAACGGTCTGACGAATAGCAAACAGAAGTAAAGGCAGTCCCTCATCCCAGCCTTTTCCTGACTCAGCACAGTATTTACTCAACATAGACTTTAGAGTTTGGTGAAACCTTTCCAGGACACCTTGGGACTCGGGATGATAAGCACTAGATGTAACATGCTTAATGTTCAGTTGGGACAATACCTGTTTGAACAAGCGTGACATGAAATTGGTTCCCTGGTCCGTTTGAATGACCTGGGGAAAACCAAATGTGGAAAATAACATAATCAAAGCCTTCACAACAGCCTTCTCTTTTAGTGAGCTCAGCGGTACCGCCTCCGGAGAGCGAGTACTCGCGCACATAAGCGTAAGCAGGTAAACATGTCCAGATGTTGTTCGTGGTAACGGTCCGACACAGTCCAAGATTATTTGTGAAAAAGGCTCTTGCATAACAGGAATAGGCTTAAGAGGTGCTGGATGAATAACCTGATTGGGTTTGCCTACAACTTGACTCGCATGACATGAACGACAATATTGCGCCACATCAGACTTAATACCGGGCCAGAAATTTTTTTGCAAAATGCGATAGTAAGTTTTAGTAATTCCCAAGTGCCCAGCCACATTATCATGAGCCACACTCAGAACTTGTTTACGTAAGCATTTGGGTATTACCAGTTGGAAAACAGTATCCCAACCCGAACCATCAGACCTAGTCGGAGTCCACTTTCTTTTTAACACATCGTTATCCCAAAAGTAGCCTATTGGTTTATTCTCTACCTCCTTTAGAGTTAGTGCGACATTCCTGCAACACAGTAAAGAAGGATCTTCCTTCTGCTCAACAGAGATCAGACGTTTATCCACCGACAACGACAAATCATCTAATTCTGTTTCAGCACCACTACCAGCGGACAGCGACTCAGAACTGGACAGTTGTTTCACACGAGGTGCCTCACCTTTAGCGCTACCTTCGGCTGCAAAAAAAAAATCCGAAAGATCGATTGTCTTCCCAAATTTGCGCACTTGAACCCGTGTAACTATACACACAGAGAAGACTTACGGGAACTCTGATGCTAACCTGCAAGTATCAGAACCACACACGGGACTTTCAATAACCTCGGGGCATGGTAAAACTTTCCCTCCAGCCAAATCGTTACCCAGATTTAAGGCAACACTGTTCACGGGCAACTTATGTCGCGCGGCCAGTTTTACCAAGCCAATGCTTCCCGAGAAGGAGCCTGTTTAAACGCCTCTAAACTAAACTCCATATTTATCGACCTTTCACTTCCCCACCACCCATGAAAAAACTACCAGTCAAAACATAGGAAAATAAATATATAAATTGTACTCGCCAACAAAGCCAAAAAATCGGACGAGCCCCCAATTGTTACTCCCCGCGCTCGGGAATAATATGAATAAACTCTAAACAGGGCATAACCGAACTGGGTTGTGGTAATGGAATCCCAAATGTTCGAATCAATCCGGTCGATAATCACAGTATTTTAGTCAAATAAGGTGATTAGGTTTATTTAAAGATAAACATCAAGTGAAAATAGAGAGCATCTCTTCGGGGTGTCCAAAGGCCAAAATAACAAACAAAACCAATCTAGAAAGAAAAAAGAAGAAGTATTAAATAACATAATTGAGTTAAAAATAAAAATACCTTTTACTT